>NC_142501.1:100078787-100083787 GCF_057876585.1 Rhinolophus sinicus
CCCTAACCCTAACCCTAACCCGAACCCTAACCCTAACGCAAACCTAACCGTAACCATAACCCTAACATTAACGCGTAGCTAAACCTAAACTTAACCCTAACCCTAACCCTAACCCTACCGCAAACCTAAACCTAACCATAACCCTAACCCTAACGCGTAGCTAAACCTAACCCTAACCCTAACCCTAACCCTAACCCTAAACCTAACGCAAACCTAAGCCTAACAATAACCCTAACCCTAACCGTAACACAAACATAACCCTAACCCTAACCCTAACCCTAATGCAAACCTAACCATAACCCTAACCATAACCCTAACCCTAACGCATACCTAACCCTAACCATAACCATATCCCTAACCCTAACGCAAACCTAAACAACCCAAACCCTAACCCTAACCGTAACACAAACCTAACCCTAACCCTAACCCTAACCCTAACGCATACCTAACCCTAAGCCTAACCCTAATCCTAACGCAAACCTAACCCTAAACCTAACACTAAACTTACCCTAAGGCAAACCTAACACTAACCACAACCCTAACCCTAAACCTAACCCTAACACTAACCCTAACTCAAACCTAACCCTAACTCTAAACCTAACCCTAACCCTACCATAACGCAAATCTAAACCTAACCCTAACCCTAAATCTAAACCTATCGCAATCCTAAGCCTTAATCCTAACCCTAATCCTAACCCTAACCCTAACCCTAAAGCTAACCTAAACCTAACCCTAACGCTAAACATTAACCCTAACCCTAACCCTAAAGATAAACCTAACGCAAAACTAACCCTAAACCTAATGCAAACCTAAACTTAACCCAAACCCTAACCCTAATCATAATCCTAACCCTAACCCTATCCCTAAACTCTAACCCTGACCATAATCCTAACCCTGTCCGTAAGCCTAACCCAAACAGTAACCCTAACACTAAACCTAAGCCTAACCCTAACTCTAAAGCAATCCTAACCCTAACCTTAAACTTAACCCTAAACCTAACCCTAACTCTAACCCTAACGCAAACCTAACCCTAACCAAACCCTAAACCTAACCCTAACCCTAACCCTATCGCAATCCTAACCCTAACCCTAACCCTAATCCTAACCATATCCATAAAGCAAATCTAATCCTAACCCTAACCCTAACTCTAAACCTAACGCAAACCTAAGCTTAAATCCTAACCCTAATCCTAACCCTAACCCTAACCCTAAAGCTAACCTAAACCTAACCCTAACCCTAAACATTAACCCTAACCCTAACCCTAACGATAACCCTAAGGCACAACTAAACCTAACCCTAACCCTAAACCTAACGCAAAACTAAGCCTAACACTAACCCTAACCCTAAGCATAACCCTAATCCTAACCCTAACCCTAAAACCTAACCCTAACCCTAACCCTAACCGTAACCCTAACCCTAACCCAAACCCTAACCCTAACCCTAAACCGAACCCTAACCCTAACCCTAACGCAATCCTAAACCTAACCCTAACCCTAAGTCTAAACCTAACCCTAACCCTAACCATAACGCAACCCTAACCCTAACCCTAACCCTAAACCTAACCCTAACCCTAACCCTAATGCAATCCTAACCCTCACCCTAACCCTAACCCTAACGCAAGCCTAACCCTAACCCTAACCCTAACCCTAACCCTAACCCTAACCCTAACGCAAAACTAACCCTAACCCAAACCCTAATCCGAACCCTAACCCTAACGCAAACCTAACCCTAACCATAGCCCTAACCTTAACCCTAACCCTAACCCTAACACAAACCTAACCCTAACCCTAACCCTAAACCTAACCCTAAACCTAATCCTTACCGTAACCCTAACGCAAACCTAAACCTAACCCTAACCCTAACATTAACCCTAACCCTAACGCAAACCTAACCCTAACCATAAGCCTAAACCTAACCCTACCCCTAACCCTAACCCTAAACCTAAACCTAACCCTAAACCCTAAACCTAACCATAACGCTACCCTAACCTATCCCAAATCCTAACCCTAACCGTAAACCCTAAACCGAACCCTAACCTAACCATAACTCTAAACCTAATGCAGACCTAACCTTAACCCTAACCCTAAACCTAACCCAAATCAAACCTAACCCTAAACATAACCCTAACCCTAACCCTAATCCTAAACCTAACGCAAACCTAACCCTAACCCTTACCATATCCATAACGCAAATCTAACCCTAACCCTAACCCTAACTCTAAACCTAACGCAAACCTAAGCTTAAATCCTAACCCTAATCCTAACCCTAACCCTAAACCTAAAGCTAACCTAAACCTAAATCTAACCCTAAACATTAACCCTAACCCTAACCCTAACGATAAACCTAACGCAAAACTAAACCTAACCCTAACTCTAAACCTAACTCAAACCTAAACCTAACCCTAACCCTAACCCTAAGCATGACCCTAACCCTAACCCTAACCCTAAAACCTAACCCTAACCCTAACCCTAACCGTAACCCTAACCCTAACCCAAACCCTAACCCTAACCCTAAACCTAACCCTAAACATAACCCTAACGCAATCCTAACCCTAACCCTAACCCTAAACCTAAACCTATCCCTAACCCTAACCCTAACGCAAACCTAACCCTAACCCTAACCCTAAACCTAACCCTAACACTAACCCTAACGCAATCCTAACCCTAACCCTAACCCTAACCCTAAACCTAAACCTAACCTTAACCCTAACCCTAACGCAAACCTAACCCTAACCCTAACCCTAACCATAACCATAACCATAACCCTAACGCAAACCTAACCCTAACCCTAACCCTAACCTAAGCCTAACTCTTACCCTAACACTAAACCTAAACCTACTTCTAACCCTAACCCTAAAGCAAAACTAACTCTAACCCTTACCCTAACCCTAACCCTAACCCTAACCCGAATGCAAACCTCACCCTTAACCTAACCCTAACCCTAACACTAACCCTAACGCAAAACTAAACCTAAACCTAACCCTAACCCTAACCCTAACGCAAACCTTACCCTAACCCTAAAACTAACCCTAACCATAACCCTAATGCAAACCTAACCTAACCCTAACCCTAACGCAAACCTATCCCTAACCCTAACCCTAACGCAAACCTAACCATAACCCTAACCTGAAACCTAACCTTAACCCAAACCCTAACCTAACCCTAACCCTAACCCTAACCCTAACCCTAACACTACCCTAACCCTAACACTAACCCTAACACTAACCCTAAACCCTAAACCTAACCCTAACATAACCCTAAACCTAACCATAACCCTAAACGTTAACCTAACCATAACCTAACATTAACCATAACCCTAACCCTAACCTAAACCTAACTCTACCCTAACCCTAACCCTAAACATAACCCTAACCCTAACGGAAACCTAACCCTAATCCTAATCCTAACCCTAATCCTAACCTAACCCTACCCTTACCTAACCCTAAACGTAACCCTAACTCTAAACCCTAAACCTAACCCTAAACTAACACTAACCCTAAACCTAACACTAACCATAACCCTAACCCTAAAGCTAACCCTAACCTTAAACTAACCTTTACCCTAACCCTAACACTAACCTAACCCTACCCATACCCTATCCCGAAAACTAACGCAAAACTTACCCTAACCCTAACCCTAACCCTAACCTAAACCTAACTCTAACCCTAACCCTAACGCAAACCTATACCTAACCCTAACCCTAACCCTAACCCTAACCCTAACGCAAACGTAAATCTAAACCTTACCCTCACCCTAACCCTAACCCTAACCCTAAAGCAAACCTAAACCTAACCTTAACCTAACCCTAACCCTAACCCTAACCCTAACCCTAACACTAAACCTAACCCAAACCTAACCCTAACACTAACCCTAACCCTAACACTAACCCTAACGCAAACCTAACCCTAAACCAAACCTAACCATATCCTTAACCCTAACGGAAACTTAACCCTTTACCTAAACCTAACCCTAAAGCAACCCTAACCCTAACCCTAACCCTAACCCTAACCCTAAGCGTAGCTAAACCTAAACCTAACCCTAACCCTATTCCTAACCATAAACCTACGCAAACCTAAACCTAACCTTAACTTTAACCCAAACACTAACACAAACGTAACACTAACCCTAAACCTAACCCTAAGGCAAACCTAACCATAACCCTATCCCTAACCCTAACCCTAAAGCAAACCTAACCCTAACCCTAACCCTAACCATAACCATAACCATAACCCTAACGCAAACCTAACCCTAACCCTAACCCTAACCTAAGCCTAACTCTTACCCTAACACTAAACCTAAACCTACTTCTAACCCTAACCCTAAAGCAAAACTAACTCTAACCCTTACCCTAACCCTAACCCTAACCCTAACCCGAATGCAAACCTCACCCTTAACCTAACCCTAACCCTAACACTAACCCTAACGCAAAACTAAACCTAAACCTAACCCTAACCCTAACCCTAACGCAAACCTTACCCTAACCCTAAAACTAACCCTAACCATAACCCTAATGCAAACCTAACCTAACCCTAACCCTAACGCAAACCTATCCCTAACCCTAACCCTAACGCAAACCTAACCATAACCCTAACCTGAAACCTAACCTTAACCCAAACCCTAACCTAACCCTAACCCTAACCCTAACCCTAACCCTAACCCTAACCCTACCCTAACCGTAACACTAACCCTAACACTAACCCTAAACCCTAAACCTAACACTAACATAACCCTAAACCTAACCATAACCCTAAACGTTAACCTAACCATAACCTAACATTAACCATAACCCTAACCCTAACCTAAACCTAACTCTACCCTAACCCTAACCCTAAACATAACCCTAACCCTAACGGAAACCTAACCCTAATCCTAATCCTAACCCTAATCCTAACCTAACCCTACCCTTACCTAACCCTGAACGTAACCCTAACTCTAAACCCTAAACCTAACCCTAAACTAACACTAACCCTAAACCTAACACTAACCATAACCCTAACCCTA
>NC_142501.1:100101287-100108787 GCF_057876585.1 Rhinolophus sinicus
ACCCTAAACCTAACCCTAACCCTAACCCTAACGCATCCCTAACCCTAACCCTAACCATAAACCTAACCCTAACCCTAACCCTAATGCAATCCTAACCCTCACCCTAACCCTAACCCTAACGCAAACCTAACCCTAACCCTAACCCTAACCCTAACCCTAACCCTAACGCAAAACTAACCTTAACCCAAACCATAAACCGAACCCAAACCCTAACGCAAACCTAACCCTAACCATAACCCTAACCCTAACCCTAACCCTAACCCTAACCCTAACACAAACTTAACCCTAACCCTAACCCTAAACCTAAACCTAAACCTAATCCTTACCGTAACCCTAACGCAAACCTAAACCTAACCCTAACCCTAAATTTAACCCTAACCCTAACGCAAACCTAACCCTAACCATAAGCCTAAACCTAACCCTACCCCTAACCCTAACCCTAAACCTAACGCTAACCCTAAACCCTAAACCTAACCCTAACCCTACCCTAACCTATCCCTAATCCTAACCGTAACCGTAAACCCTAAACCTAACCCTAACCTAACCATAACCATAAACCTAATGCAGTCCTAACCCTAACCCTAAACCTAACCCTAACGCAAACCTAACCCTAAACCTAACCCTAACCCTAACCCTAATCCTAAACCTAACGCAAACCTAACCCTAACCCTAACCCTAACCCTAAACCCTAGCCCTAACCCTAACCCTAACCCTAACCAAACCCTAACCCTAACCCTAAACCCTAACCTAAGCCTAACCCTAAACCATATCCCTAACCCTAACCCGAATCCTAACGCAAACCCTAACATAACCCTAACCCTAACATTAACCCTAACGCGTAGCTAAACCTAAACTTAACCCTAACCCTAACCCTAACCCTAACCCTAACCCTAAACCTAACGCAAACCTAAGCCTAACCATAACCCTAACCATAACCCTAACACAAACGTACCCTAACCCTAACCCTAATCCTAACCCGAACGCATACCTAACCCTAATCATAACCATAACCCTAACCCTAACGCAAACCTAACCATAACCCTAACCCTAACCCTAACCCTAACACAAACCTAACCCTAACCCTAACCCTAACACTAACGCATACCTAACCCTAAGCCTAACCCTAATCCTAACGCACACGTAACCCTAAACCTAACCCTAAACTTACCCTAAGGCAAACCTAACACTAACCATAACCCTAACCCTAAATCTAACCCTAACCCTAACCATAACTCAAACCTAATCTTACTCTAAACCTAACCCTAACCCTACCATAACGCAAATCTAACCCTAACCCTAAACCTAAATCTAAGCCTATCGCAAACCTAAGCCTTAATCCTAACCCTAATCTTAACCTTAACCCTAACCATAAAGCTAACCTAACCCTAACTCTAACGCTAAACATTAACCCTAACCCTAACCCTAAAGATAACCCTAACGCAAAACTAACCCTAAACATAACGCAAACCTAAACTTAACCCTAAACCTCTCCTTAACCATAATCCTGACCCTAGCCCTATCCCTAAACCCTAACCTGAACTTAATCCTAACCGTGTCCCTAAGCCTCACCCAAACCCTAACCCTAACCCTAAACCTAACCCTAACACTAACCCTAAAGCAATCCTAACCCTAACCCTAACCCTATCGCAATCCTAAACCTAACCGTAACCCTAATCCTAACCATATCCATAACGCAAATCTAACCCTAACCCTAACCCTAACTCTAAACCTAACGCAAACCTAAGCTTAAATCCTAACCCTAATCCTAAACCTAACCCTTACCCTAAAGCTAACCTAAACCTAACCCTAACCCTAAATATTAACCCTAACCCTAACCCCAACGATAACCCTAACGCAAAACTAAAGCTAACCCTAACCCTAAACCTAACGCAAACCTAAACCTAACCCTAACCCTAACCCTAAGCATAACCCTAACCCTAACCCTAACCCTAAAACCTAACCCTAACCCTAACCCTAACCGTCACCCTAACCATAACCCAAACCCTAACCCTAACCCTAAACCTAACCCTAACAGTAACCCTAACGCAATTCTACCCTAACCCTAACCCTAACCCTAAACCTAACCCTAAGCTAACCCTAACGCATCCCTAACCCTAAACCTAACCCTAAACCTAACCCTAACCCTAACCCTAATGCAATCCTAACCCTCACCCTAACCCTAACCCTAACGCAAACCTAACCCTAACCCTAACCCTAACCCTAACCCTAACCCTAACCCTAACGCAAAACTAACCTTAACCCAAACCATAAACCGAACCCTAACCCTAACGCAAACCTAACCCTAACCATAACCCTAACCCTAAACCTAACCCTAACCCTAACCCTAACACAAACTTAACCCTAACCCTAACCCTAAACCTAACCCTAAACCTAATCCTTACCGTAACCCTAACGCAAACCTAAACCTAACCCTAACCCTAAACTTAACCCTAACCCTAACGCAAACCTAACCCTAACCATAAGCCTAAACCTAACCCTACCCCTAACCCTAACCCTAAACCTAACCCTAACCCTAAACCATAAACCTAACCCTAACCCTACCCTAACCTATCCCTAATCCTAACCCTAACCGTAAACCCTAAACCTAACCCTAACCTAACCATAACCATAAACTTAATGCAGTCCTAACCCTAACCCTAAACCTAACCCTAACGCAAACCTAACCCTAAACCTAACCCTAACCCTAACCCTAATCCTAAACCTAACGCAAACCTAACCCTAACCCTAACCCTATCCCTAACCCTAAACCTAAACCCTAGCCCTAACCCTAACCCTAACCCTAACCAAACCCTAACCCTAACCCTAAACCCTAACCTAAGCCTAACCCTGAACCATATCCCTAACCCTAACCCGAATCCTAACCCAAACCCTAACATAACCCTAACCCTAACCCTAACCCTAACGCGTAGCTAAACCTAAACTTAACCCTAACCCTAACCCTAACCCTAACCCTAAACCTAACGCAAACCTAAGCCTAACCGTAACCCTAACCATAACCCTAACACAAACGTACCCTAACCCTAACCCTAATCCTAACCCTAACGCAAACCTAACCCTAATCATAACCATAACCCTAACCCTAACGCAAACCTAACCATAACCCTAACCCTAACCCTAACCCTAACACAAACCTAACCCTAACCCTAACCCTAACACTAACGCATACCTAACCCTAAGCCTACCCTAATCCTAACGCACACGTAACCCTAAACCTAACCCTAAACTTACCCTAAGGCAAACCTAACACTAACCATAACCCTAACCCTAAATCTAACCCTAACCCTAACCATAACTCAAACCTAATCCTAACTCTAAACCTAACCCTAACCCTACCATAACGCAAATCTAACCCTAACCCTAAACCTAAATCTAAGCCTATCGCAAACCTAAGCCTTAATCCTAACCCTAATCTTAACCTTAACCCTAACCATAAAGCTAACCTAACCCTAACTCTAACGCTAAACATTAACCCTAACCCTAACCCTAAAGATAACCCTAACGCAAAACTAACCCTAAACATAACGCAAACCTAAACTTAACCCTAACCCTATCCTTAACCATAATCCTGACCCTAGCCCTATCCCTAAACCCTAACCTGAACTTAATCCTAACCGTGTCCCTAAGCCTCACCCAAACCCTAACCCTAACCCTAAACCTAACCCTAACACTAACCCTAAAGCAATCCTAACCCTAACCCTAACCCTATCGCAATCCTAAACCTAACCGTAACCCTAATCCTAACCATATCCATAACGCAAATCTAACCCTAACCCTAACCCTAACTCTAAACCTAACGCAAACCTAAGCTTAAATCCTAACCCTAATCCTAAACCTAACCCTTACCCTAAAGCTAACCTAAACCTAACCCTAACCCTAAATATTAACCCTAACCCTAACCCCAACGATAACCCTAACGCAAAACTAAAGCTAACCCTAACCCTAAACCTAACGCAAACCTAAACCTAACCCTAACCCTAACCCTAAGCATAACCCTAACCCTAACCCTAACCCTAAAACCTAACCCTAACCCTAACCCTAACCGTCACCCTAACCATAACCCAAACCCTAACCCTAACCCTAAACCTAACCCTAACAGTAACCCTAACGCAATTCTACCTAACCCTAACCCTAACCCTAAACCTAACCCTAAGCTAACCCTAACGCATCCCTAACCCTAAACCTAACCCTAAACCTAACCCTAACCCTAACCCTAATGCAATCCTAACCCTCACCCTAACCCTAACCCTAACGCAAACCTAACCCTAACCCTAACCCTAACCCTAACCCTAACCCTAACGCAAAACTAACCTTAACCCAAACCATAAACCGAACCCTAACCCTAACGCAAACCTAACCCTAACCATAACCCTAACCCTAACCCTAACCCTAACCCTAACCCTAACACAAACTTAACCCTAACCCTAACCCTAAACCTAACCCTAAACCTAATCCTTACCGTAACCCTAACGCAAACCTAAACCTAACCCTAACCCTAAACTTAACCCTAACCCTAACGCAAACCTAACCCTAACCATAAGCCTAAACCTAACCCTACCCTTAACCCTAACCCTAAACCTAACCCTAACCCTAAACCATAAACCTAACCCTAACCCTACCCTAACCTATCCCTAATCCTAACCCTAACCGTAAACCCTAAACCTAACCCTAACCTAACCATAACCATAAACTTAATGCAGTCCTAACCCTAACCCTAAACCTAACCCTAACGCAAACCTAACCCTAAACCTAACCCTAACCCTAACCCTAATCCTAAACCTAACGCAAACCTAACCCTAACCCTAACCCTATCCCTAACCCTAAACCTAAACCCTAGCCCTAACCCTAACCCTAACCCTAACCAAACCCTAACCCTAACCCTAAACCCTAACCTAAGCCTAACCCTGAACCATATCCCTAACCCTAACCCGAATCCTAACCCAAACCCTAACATAACCCTAACCCTAACCCTAACCCTAACGCGTAGCTAAACCTAAACTTAACCCTAACCCTAACCCTAACCCTAACCCTAAACCTAACGCAAACCTAAGCCTAACCGTAACCCTAACCATAACCCTAACACAAACGTACCCTAACCCTAACCCTAATCCTAACCCTAACGCATACCTAACCCTAATCATAACCATAACCCTAACCCTAACGCAAACCTAACCATAACCCTAACCCTAACCCTAACCCTAACACAAACCTAACCCTAACCCTAACCCTAACACTAACGCATACCTAACCCTAAGCCTAACCCTAATCCTAACGCACACGTAACCCTAAACCTAACCCTAAACTTACCCTAAGGCAAACCTAACACTAACCATAACCCTAACCCTAAATCTAACCCTAACCCTAACCATAACTCAAACCTAATCCTAACTCTAAACCTAACCCTAACCCTACCATAACGCAAATCTAACCCTAACCCTAAACCTAAATCTAAGCCTATCGCAAACCTAAGCCTTAATCCTAACCCTAATCTTAACCTTAACCCTAACCATAAAGCTAACCTAACCCTAACTCTAACGCTAAACATTAACCCTAACCCTAACCCTAAAGATAACCCTAACGCAAAACTAACCCTAAACATAACGCAAACCTAAACTTAACCCTAACCCTATCCTTAACCATAATCCTGACCCTAGCCCTATCCCTAAACCCTAACCTGAACTTAATCCTAACCGTGTCCCTAAGCCTCACCCAAACCCTAACCCTAACCCTAAACCTAACCCTAACACTAACCCTAAAGCAATCCTAACCCTAACCCTAACCCTATCGCAATCCTAAACCTAACCGTAACCCTAATCCTAACCATATCCATAACGCAAATCTAACCCTAACCCTAACCCTAACTCTAAACCTAACGCAAACCTAAGCTTAAATCCTAACCCTAATCCTAAACCTAACCCTTACCCTAAAGCTAACCTAAACCTAACCCTAACCCTAAATATTAACCCTAACCCTAACCCCAACGATAACCCTAACGCAAAACTAAAGCTAACCCTAACCCTAAACCTAACGCAAACCTAAACCTAACCCTAACCCTAACCCTAAGCATAACCCTAACCCTAACCCTAACCCTAAAACCTAACCCTAACCCTAACCCTAACCGTCACCCTAACCATAACCCAAACCCTAACCCTAACCCTAAACCTAACCCTAACAGTAACCCTAACGCAATTCTACCCTAACCCTAACCCTAACCCTAAACCTAACCCTAAGCTAACCCTAACGCATCCCTAACCCTAAACCTAACCCTAAACCTAACCCTAACCCTAACCCTAATGCAATCCTAACCCTCACCCTAACCCTAACCCTAACGCAAACCTAACCCTAACCCTAACCCTAACCCTAACCCTAACCCTAACGCAAAACTAACCTTAACCCAAACCATAAACCGAACCCTAACCCTAACGCAAACCTAACCCTAACCATAACCCTAACCCTAACCCTAACCCTAACCCTAACACTAACACAAACTTAACCCTAACCCTAACCCTAAACCTAACCCTAAACCTAATCCTTACCGTAACCCTAACGCAAACCTAAACCTAACCCTAACCCTAAACTTAACCCTAACCCTAACGCAAACCTAACCCTAACCATAAGCCTAAACCTAACCCTACCCCTAACCCTAACCCTAAACCTAACCCTAACCCTAAACCATAAACCTAACCCTAACCCTACCCTAACCTATCCCTAATCCTAACCCTAACCGTAAACCCTAAACCTAACCCTAACCTAACCATAACCATAAACTTAATGCAGTCCTAACCCTAACCCTAAACCTAACCCTAACGCAAACCTAACCCTAAACCTAACCCTAACCCTAACCCTAATCCTAAACCTAACGCAAACCTAACCCTAACCCTAACCCTATCCCTAACCCTAAACCTAAACCCTAGCCCTAACCCTAACCCTAACCCTAACCAAACCCTAACCCTAACCCTAAACCCTAACCTAAGCCTAACCCTGAACCATATCCCTAACCCTACCCCGAATCCTAACCCAAACCCTAACATAACCCTATCCCTAACCCTAACCCTAACGCGTAGCTAAACCTAAACTTAACCCTAACCCTAACCCTAACCCTAACCCTAAACCTAACGCAAACCTAAGCCTAACCGTAACCCTAACCATAACCCTAACACAAACGTACCCTAACCCTAACCCTAATCCTAACCCTAACGCATACCTAACCCTAATCATAACCATAACCCTAACCCTAACGCAAACCTAACCATAACCCTAACCCTAACCCTAACCCTAACACAAACCTAACCCTAACCCTAACCCTAACACTAACGCAAACCTAACCCTAAGCCTAACCCTAATCCTAACGCACACCTAACCCTAAACCTAACCCTAAACTTACCCTAAGGCAAACCTAACACTAACCATAACCCTAACCCTAAATCTAACCCTAACCCTAACCGTAACTCAAACGTAACCCTAACTCTAAACCTAACCCTA
>NC_142501.1:100113787-100133787 GCF_057876585.1 Rhinolophus sinicus
AACCCTAACCCTAAACCTAAACCTAAATCCGGGCCCTAACCCTAAAAATAACCCTAACCCTAACCTTAACTCAAACCTAACCCTAACCCTAACCCTAAAGATAACCCTAACCCTAACATTAACCTAACCCTACCCCTATACCTATCCCTAACCCTAACGCATACTTTACCCTAACCCTAACCCTAACCCAAACCTAAACCTAACTCTAACCCTAACCCTAACGCAAACCTAAACCTAACCCTAACCCTAACCCTAACGCAAACCTAAATCTAAACCTTACACTCACCCTAACCCTAACCCTAACCCTAACCCTAACCCTTACGCAAACATAACCCAAACCCTAACCCTAACCCTAAACCTAAACCCTGGCCCTAAACCTAACCCTAACCCTAACCCTAACCTTAACGCAAACCTAACCCTAAAGCTAATCCTAATCTTAAACTAACCTTAACCCTAACCCTAACGCTAACCCTAACCCTAATCCTAACCCTAACCCTAACCCTAACGCAATCCTAACCCTAACCCTACCCATAACCCTAAACCTAACCTAACCCTAACCCTAACGCAAACCTAACCCTAACCCTAACCCTAAACCTAACCCTAACCCTAACCCTAACGCAATCGTAACCCTAACCTTAACCCTAACCCTAAACCTAACCCTAACCCTAACCCTAAAGCAAACCTAACCCTAACCTTAACCTTAACCCTAACCCAAACCCTAACGCAAACCTAACCCTAACCCTAACCCTAACCCTAACCCGAACGCAAACCTAACCCTAACCCTAACCCTAACCCTAACCCTAACCTAAGCCTAACACTTACCCTAACACTAACCCTAAACCTAACCCTAACCCTAACCCTACGCAAACCTAACCCTAACCCTAACCCTAACCCTAACCCTAACCCTAACCTAAGCCTAACACTTACCCTAACACTAACCCTAAACCTAACCCTAACCCTAACCCTAACGCAAACCTAACCCTAACCCTAACCCTAACCCTAACGCAATCCTAAACCTAATCCTAACCCTAAAATAACCCTTACCCTAACGCAAACCTAACCCTAACCCTAACCCTAACCTAACCCTACCCAAACCCTAAACCTAACCCTAACCCTAAATATAAAGCTAACCTAACCCTAACCCTAACCCTAAACATTAACCCTAACCCTAACACTAACGATAACCCTAACGCAAAACTAAACCTAACTCTAACCCTAACCTAACGCAAACCTAAACCTAACCCTAACCTTAACCCTAACGCAAACCTAACCCTAACCCTAACCCTAAACATAACCCTAACCATAACCCTAACGCAATCCTAACCCTAACCCTAACCCTAACCCTAAATCTAACCCTAACCCTAACCCTAACCCTAACGCAAACCTAACCCTAACCCTAACCCTAAACCTAACCCTAACCCTAACCCTAACACAATCCTAACCCTAACACTAACTCTAACCCTAAACCTAAACCTAACCCTAACCCTAACCCTAACCCTAACCCTACCCTAACCCTAACCCTAACGCAAACCTAACCCTAACCCTAACACTAACCCTAACCCTTACGCAAACTTAACCCTAACCCTAACCCTAAACCTAAAACTAAATCCTGGCCCTAACCCTAACAATAACCCTAACCCTAACCCTAACTCAAACCTAACCCTAACCCTAACCCTAAAGATAACCCTAACCCTAACACTAACCTAACCCAACCCCTTAACCTATCCCTAACCCTAACGCAAACTTTACCCCAACCCTAACCCTAACCCTAACCTAAACCTAACTCTAACCTTAACCCTAACGCAAACCTAAACCTAACCCTAACCCTAACCCTAACGCAAACCTAAATCTAAACCTTACACTCACCCTAACCCTAACCCTAACCCTAACCCTAACCCTTACGCAAACATAACCTAAACCCTAACCCTAACCCTAACCCTAAACCTAAACCCTGGCCCTAACCCTAACCCTAACCCTAACCCTAAGCTTAACGCAAACCTAACCCTAACACTAACCCTAAAGCTAATCCTAATCTTAAACTAACCTTAACCCTAACCCTAACGCTAACCCTAACCCTAATCCTAACCCTAACCCTAACCCTAACGCAATCCTAACCCTAACCCTACCCATAACCCTAAACCTAACCTAACCCTAACCCTAACGCAAACCTAACCCTAACCCTAACCCTAAACCTAACCCTAACCCTAACCCTAACGCAATCGTAACCCTAACACTAACTCTAACCCTAAACCTAAACCTAACCCTAACCCTAACCCTAACGCAAACCTAACCCTAACCCTAACACTAACCCTAAACCTAACCATAACCATAACCCAAACGCAAACCTAACCCTAACCCTAACCCTAACCTATGCCTAACTCTTACCCTAACACTAACCCTAAACCTACTTCTAACCCTAACCATAACGCAAAACTAACCCTAACCCTAACCCTAACCCTAACCCTAACCCGAATGTAAACCTCACCCTTAACCTAACCCTAACCCTAACACTAACCCTAACGCAAACCTAAACCTAAACCTAACCCTAACACTAACCCTAACGCAAATATTACCCTAACCCTAAAACTAACCCTAACCCTAATCCTAATGCAAATCTAACCTAACCCTAACCCTAACGCAAACCTAACCCTAAACCAAACCCTAACCTAAGCCTAACTCTTACCCTAACACTAACTCTAAACCTACTTCTAACCCTAACCCTAACGCAAAACTAACCCTAACCCTAACCCTAACCTAAGCCTAACTCTTACCCTAGCACTAACCCTAAACCTACTTCTAACCCTAACCCTAACGCAAAACTAACCCTAATCCTAACCCTAACCCTAAACCTATCCCGAAACCTAACCTTAACCCAAACCCTAACCTAACCCTAACCCTAACACTAACCCTAACCCTACCCTAACCCTAACCCTAACCCTAACCCTAAACCTAACCCTAACATAACCCTAAACCTAACCATAACCCTAAACGCTAAACCTAACCACATCCTAACATTAACCATAACCCTAACCCTAACCTAAACCTAACTCTTACCCTAACCCTAACCCTAAACTTAACCCTAACCCTAACACTAACGGAAACTTAACCCTAATCCTAATCCTAACCCTAATCCTTACGTAACCCTACCCTAACCTAACCCTAAACCTAACCCTAACTCTAAACCCTAAACTTAACCCTAAACTAACACTAACCCTAAACCAAACACTAACCATAACCCTAAACCTAACGCTAACCCTAAACCTAAAACTAACCTTAACCCTAACGCAAACCTAACCCTAATCCTAACCCTAACCCTAACCCTAACCCTAACGCAAACCTAAACCTAACCCTAACCCTAACCCTAACCCTAACGCAAACCTAAATCTAAACCTTACCCTCACCCTAACCCTAACCCTAACCCTAACCCTTACGCAAACATACCCTAACCCAAACCCAAACACTAACCCTAACCCTAAACCTAAACCCTGGCCCTAACCCTAACCCTAACCCTAACCCTAACCTTAACGCTAACCTAACCCTAACCCTAACACTAACCCTAACGCAAACCTAACCCTAACCCTAATCCTAACCTGAAACCTAAACCTAACTATAACCCTAACCCTAACGCAAACCTAAACCTAACCCTAACCCTAACCCTAACCCTAACGCAAACCTAACCCTAACCCTAACCTAAACCGAACCCTAACCCTAACCCTAACATTAAACCTTACCCAAACCTAACCCTAACCCTAACCCTAACCTTAACACTAACCCTAACGCTAACATAACCCTAACCCTAACCCTAACCCTAACCCTAACGCAAACCTAACCCTAACCCTAACCCTAACCTGAAACCTAAACCTAACTATAACCCTAACCCTAACGCAAACTTAATCCTAACCCTAACCCTAACCCTAACGCAAACCTAACCCTAACCCTAACCTAAACCTAACCCTAACCCTAACAATAACCCTAACCCTAACCCTAACCCGAACGCAAACCTCACCCTTAACCTAACCCTAACCCTAACCCTAACCCTAAATCTAACCCTAACCGTACCCCTAACCCTAACCCAAACCCTAACCCTAACCCTAAACCTAAACCCTGGCCCTAACCTTAATCCTAACCCTAACCCTAATCCTAACTCAAACCTAACCCTAACACTAACCCTAAAGCTAACCCGAACCTTAAACTAACCTTAACCCTAACCCTATTGCTAACCTAACCCTAACCCTAACCCTAACCGTAACCCTAACGCAAACCTAACCCTAACCCTAACCCTAAACCTAAACCTATCTCTAACCCTAACCCTAACGCAAACCTAAACCTAACCCTAACCCTAACGCAAACCTAACCCTAACTCAAACCCTAACAATAACCCAAACCCTAACCCTAACCCTAACCCAAACCCAAACCTAACCCTAACCCTAACCATAACCCTAACCCTAACGCAAACATAACCCTAACCCTAACCCTAAACCTAACCCTAACCCTAACCATAACCCTAACCCTAACGCAAACATAACCCTAACCCTAACCCTAACCTGAAAACTAAACCTAACTATAACCCTAACCCTAACGTAAACCTCATCCTAACCCTAACCCTAACCCTACTCCTAACGCAAGCCTAACCCTAACCCTAACCTAACTATAACCCTAACCCTAACCCTAACCCTAACGCAAACCTAACCCTAACCCTAACTCTAACCCGAACCCTAACCTAAGCCTAACACTTACCCTAACGCTAACCCTAAACCTAACCCTAACCCTAACACTAACGCAAACCTTACCCTAACCCTAACCCTAACCCTAACCCTAACGCAAACCTAAACCTAACCCTAACCCTATACTTAACCCTAACCCTAACGCGAACCTAACCCTAACCCTAACCCTAACCTAACCCTACTCAAACCCGAAACCTAACCCTAACCCTAACACTAAAGCTAACCTAACCCTAACCCTAACCATAAACATTAACCCTAACCCTAACACTAACGATAACCCTAACGCAAAACTAAACCTAACTCTAACCCTAAACCTAACGCAAACCTAAACTTAACCCTAACCCTAACCCTAACCCTAACCCTAAACCTAACTCTAACCCTAACCCTAACCCTAACCCTAAACCTAACCCAAACCCTAACCCAAACGCAATCCTAACCCTAACCGTAACCCTAACCCTAAACCTAATCCTAACCCTAAACCTAACGCAAACCTAACCCTAACCGTCACCTTAACCTGAACCGTAACGCAAACCTAACCCTAACCCTAACCCTAACGCAAACCTAACCCTAACCCTAACCCTAACCCTAACCCTAAACTAAGCCTAACACTTACCCAAACAATAACCCTAAACCTAACCCTAACCCTAACACAAACCTAACCCTAACTCTAACCCTAACCCTAACCCTAACCCGAACGCAAACCTACCCTTAAACTAACGCTAACCGTAACCCTAACCCTAACGCAAACCTAAAACTAATCTTAACCCTAACCCTAACCCTAACACAAACCTAACCCTAACCCTAACCCTAACCCTAACTCATAACTAACCCTAACCCTAACCCTAACCATAACCCTAACCCTAACCCTAACACAAACCTAATCCTAACCCTAACCCTAAACCTAACCCTAAACCTAATCCTACCCCAAACCCTAACGCAAACCTAAACCTAACCCTAACCCTAACCTTAACTCTAACCCTAACGCAAACCTAACCATAACTCTAACCCTAACCCTAACCCTAAATCAATCCTACCCCTAACCCCCACCTTATGCCTAACCCTAAACGTAACCCTAAACATAAACCTTACCTTAACACAAACCTAACCCTAAACTTAACGCTAACCATAAAAACCTAACGCTAACCCTACCCTAACCCTAACCGTAACACTAAACCCATGCCCTATCCGTAACCCTAACCCTAACCGTAACCCTAACCCTAACGCAAACCTAACCCTAACCCTAAACCTAAACCTAACGCTAACCTTAAAACTAAACTTAACCCTAACGCTAACGCAAACCTATCCCTAACCCTAACCCTAAACCGAAACCTAACCCTAACCCTAACCCTAAAATCTAGTCCTAACCAAAAACCTAACCGTAACCCTAACCCTAACGCAAACCTAACCCTTACCCTAACCCTAACCCTAACCCTAACCCTAATCCTAACCCTAACCATAACGAAAACCTAAACCTACCCTAACCCTATCGCAAAACGAACCCTAACACTAACACTAAACCTAACTCTAAACCTAACGCAAACCTAAGCCTAAACCCTAACCCTAACCTTAACCCTAACTCTAACCCTAACGCTAAACTAACCCTAACCCTAACACTAAACCCTAAACCTAACCCTAACCCTAACAATAACCCTAACCCAACCCTAACCCTAACCATATCCATAACGCTAATATAACCCTAACCCTAACCCTAACTCTAAACCTAACGCAAACCTAAGCTTAAATCCTAACCCTAATCTTAACCATAACCCTAACCCTAAAGCTAAGCTAAACCTAACCCTAACCCTAAGCATTAACCCTAACCCTAACCCTAACCCTAACCATAACCAAACCCTAAACGTAACCCTAAACCTAACACTATCGCAATCCTAACCCTAACCCTAACCCTAACCCTACCATATCCATAACGCAAATCTAACCCTAACCCTAACACTAACTCTAAACCTAACGCAAACCTAAGCTTAACTCCTAACCCTAAACCTAACCCAAACCCTAACCCTAAAGCTAACCTAAACCTAACCCTAACCCTAAACATTAACCCTAACCCTAACCCTAAGGATAAACCTAACGCAAAACTAAACCTAACCCTAACCCTAACCTAACGCAAACCTAAACCTAACCCTAACCCTAACCCAAACCATGACCCTAACCCTAACCCTAACCCTAAAACCTAACCCTAACACTAACCCTAACCGTAACCCTAACCCTAACCCAAACCCTAACCCTAACCCTAAACCTAACTCTAACCATAACCCTAACGGAATCCTAACCCTAACCCTAACCCTAACTCTAAACCTAACCCTATCCCTAACCCTAACGCAAACCTAACCCTAACCCTAACCCTAAACCTAACCCTAACCCTAACCCTAACGCTATCCTAACCCTAACCCTAACCCTAACCCTAACTCTAAACCTAACCCTAACCCTAACCCTAACGCAAACCTAACCCTAACCCTAACGCAAACCTAACCCTAACCCTAACCCTAACCTAAGCCTAACTCTTACCCTAACACTAATCCTAAACCTACTTCTAACCCTAACCCTAAGGCAAAACTAACCCTAACCCTAACCCTAACCCTAACCCTAACCCGAATGCACACCTCACCCTTAACCTAACCCTAACCCTAACACTAACCCTAACGCAAACCTAAACCTAAACCTAACCCTAACACTAACCCTAACGCAAAACTTACCCTAACCCTAAAACTAACCCTAACCCTAACCCTAATACAAACCTAAACTAACCCTAACCCTAACGCAAACATAACCCTAAACCTAAAGCTAACCTAAGCTTAACTCTTACCCTAACACTAACCCTAAACCTACTTCTAACCCTAACCCTAACGCAAAACTAACCCTAACCCTAACCCTAACCTAAGCCTAACTCTTACCCTAACACTAACCCTAAACCTACTTCTAACCCTAACCCTAACGCAAACCTAACCCTAAACCTAACCCTAAACCTAACCCTAACGCAAACCTAACCCTAACCCTAACCCTAACCCTAACCCTAACCCGAACGCAAACCTAACCCTTAAACTATCCCTAACCGTAACCCTAACCCTAACGCAAACCTAAAATTAAACTTAACCCTAACCCTAACCCTAACGCAAACCTAACCCTAACCCTAACCCTAACCCAAACGCATAACTAACCCTAACCCTAACCATACCCATAACCCTAACCCTAACCCTAACACAAACCTAATCCTAACCCTAACCCTAAACCTAACCCTAAACCTAATCCTAACCCAAACCCTAACGCAAACCTAAACCTAAACCTAACCCTAACCTTAACTCTAACCCTAACGCAAACCTAACCCTAACTATAACCCTAACCCTAACCCTAACGCAATCCTAACCCTAAGCCTCACCCTATGCCTAACCCTAAACGTAACCCTAACCATAAACCTTACCTTAACGCAAACCTAACCCTAAACTTAACGCTAACCATAAAAACCTAACGCTAACCCTAACCCTAACCCTAAACGTAACACTAAACCCATGCCCTATCCGTAACCCTAACCCTAAGCGTAACCCTAACCCTAACGCAAACCTAACCCGAACCCTAACCCTAAACCTAACGCTAAACTTAAAACTAAACTTAACCCTAACCCTAACGCAAACCTATCCCTAACCCTAACCCTAAACCGAAACCTAACCCTAACACTAACCCTAACCCTAAACTCTAGTCCTAACCCAAAACCTAACCGTAACCCTAACCCTAACGCAAACCTAACCCTTACCCTAACCCTAACCCTAACCCTAATCCTAATCCTAACCTTAACCATAACGAAAACCTAAACCTACCCTAACCCTATCGCAAAACTAACCCTAACCCTAACACTAAACCTAACTCTAAACCTAACGAAAACCTAAGCCTAAACCCTAACCCTAACCTTAACCCTAACTCTAACCGTAACGCTAAACTAACCCTAACACTAAAACCAAACCCAAACCCTAACCCTAACCCTAACGATAACCCTAACCCTAACCCTAACCCTAACCATATCCATAACGCAAATCTAACCCTAACCCTAACCCTAACTCTAAACCTAACGCAAACCTAAGCTTAAATCCTAACCCTAATCCTAACCCTAACCCTAACCCTAAAGCTAACCTAAACCTAACCCTAACCCTAAGCATTAACCCTAACCCTAACCCTAACCAAATCCTAAACCTAACCCTAACCCTAACCCTATCGCAATCCTAACCCTAACCCTAACCCTAACCCTAACCATATCCATAACGCAAATCTAACCCTAACCCTAACCCTAACTCTAAACCTAATGCAAACCTAAGCTTAAATCCTAACCCTAATCCTAACCCTAACCCTAACCCTAAAGCTAACCTAAACCTAACCCTAACCCTAAACATTAACCCTAACCCTAACCCTAACCATAACCATAACGCAAAACTAAACCTAACCCTAACCCTAAACCTAACGCAAACCTAAACCTATCCCTAACCCTAAACCTAAGCATAACCCTAACCCTAACCCTAACCCTAAAACCTAACCCTAACCCTAACCCTAACCGTAACCCTAACCCTAACCCAAACCCTAACCCTAACCCTAAACCAAACCCTAACCCTAACCCTAACGCAATCCTAACCCTAACCCTAACCCGAACCCTAAACCTAACCCTAACGCATACCTAACCCTAACCATAACCATAACCCTAACCCTCACGCAAACCTAACCATAACCCTAACCCTAACCCTAACACAAACCTAACCCTAACCCTAACCCTAACCCTAACGCATACCTAACCCTAAGCCTAACCCTAATCCTAACGCAAACCTAACCATAAACCTAACCCTATACTTACCCTGAGGCAAACCTAACACTAACCATAACCATAACCCTAAACCTAAGCCTAACCCTAACCCTAACTCAAACCTAACCCTAACTCTAACCTAACCCTAACCCTACCATAACGCAAATCTAACCCTAACCCTAACCCTAAATCTAAACCTATCGCAAAACTAAGCCTTAATCCTAACCCTAATACTAATCCTAGCCCTAATCCCAACCTAAACCTACCCTTACCTAACCCTAAACCTAACCCTAACTCTAAACCCTAAACCTAACCCTAAACTAACACTAACCCTTAACATAACACTAACCATAACCCTAAACCTAACGCTAACCCTAAACCTAAACCTAACCTTAACCCTAACGCAAACCTAACCTTAATCCTAACCCTACCCTAACCCTAACCCTAAAAAAAACCTAACCCTAACCCTAACACTAACCCTAACCCTTACGCAAACTTAACCCTAACCCTAACCCTAAACCTAAACCTAAATCCTGGCCCTAACCCTAACAATAACCCTATCCCTAACCCTAACTCAAACCTAACCCTAACCCTAACCCTAAAGCTAACCCTAACCTTAAACTAAACTTAACCCTAACCCTAACACTAACCTAACCCTTCCCATACCCTATCCCTAAACCTAACGCAAACCTTACCCTAACCCTAACCCTAACCCTAACATAACCCTAACTCTAACCCTAACCCTAACGCAAACCTGAACCTAACCCTAACCCTAACCCTAACCCTAACCCTAACCCTAACCCTAACGCAAACCTAAATCTAAACCTTACCCTCACCCTAACCCTAACCCTAACCCTAACCCTAACCCTAACCCTTACGCAAACATAACCCTAACCCTAACCCTAACCCTAACCCTAAACCTAAACCCTGGCCCTAACCCTAACCCTAACAATAACCCTAACCTTAACGCAAACCTAACACTAACACTAACCCTAAAGCTAATCCTAATCTTAAACTAACCTTAACCCTAACCCTAACGCTAACCTAACCCTTACCCTAACCCTAACGCAAACATAACCCTAACCCTAACCGTAACCTGAAACCTAAACCTAACTATAACCCTAAACCTAACGCAAACCTAATCCTAACCCTAACCCTAACCCTAACCCTAACGCAAACCTAACCCTAACCCTAACCTAACCCTAACCCTAACCCTAACTCTAACCCTAACACTAAACCTAACTCAAACCTAACCCTAACCCTAACCCTAACCCTAACACTAACCCTAACGCAAACCTAACCCTAAACCAAACCTAACCATATCCTTAACCCTAACGCAAACCTAACCCTTTACCTAATCCTAACCCTAAAGCAACCCTAACCCTAACCCTAACACTAACCCTAACCCTAACCCTAACCCTAACGCGTAGCTAAACCTAAACCTAACCCTAACCCTAACCCTAACCATAAACGTACGCAAACCTAAGCCTAACCTTAACTTTAACCCAAACCCTAACACAAACGTAACATAACCCTAACCCTAACCCTAACGCAAACCTAACCATAACCCTACCCCTAACCCTAACCCTGAAGCAAACCTAACCCTAACCATAACCCTAACCCTAACCGTAACCCTAACACTAACCCTAACCCGAACGCAAACCTCACCCTTAACCTAACCCTAACCCTAACCCTAACCCTAACCCTTAACCTAACCCTAAACGTACCCCTAACCTTCACCCAAAACCTAACCCTTACCCTAAACCTAACCCTAACCCTAACTCTAACGCAATCCTAACCCTATCCCTACCCTAACCCTAAACCTAACCCTAACCCTAATCGTAACGCAAACCTAACCCTAAACCTAACCCTAAACCTAACACTAACCCTAACCTTAACGCAATCCTAACCCTAACCCTAACCCTAAACCTAACCCTAACCCTAACCCTAACCCTAACGCAAACCTAACCCTAACCCTAACCCTAACCCTATCCTACGCCTAACTCTTACCCTAACACTAACCCTAAACCGACTTCTAACCCTAACCCTAACGCAAACCTAACCCTAACCCTAAACCTAAACCTAACCCGAACGCAAACCTAACCCTTAACCTAACCCTAACACTAACACTAACCCTAACGCAAACCTAAACCTAACACTAACCCTAGCCCTAACGCAATCCTACCCTAACCCTAACCCTAATCCTAACCCTAACCCTAACGCAAACCTAACCCTAACCCTAACCCTAACCCTAAACCCTATCCTAACCCTAACCCTAATCCTAACCTTAAGCTTACCTCAACCTAACCCTAACCCTAACCCTAACCCGAAACCTAACCTTAACCCAAACCCTAACCTAACCCTAACCCTAATCCTAACCCTAACCCTAACCCTAACCTAAGCCTAACTCTTACCCTAACACTAACCCTAAACCTACTTCTAACCCTAACCCTAACGCAAACCTAACCCTAAACCTAACCCTAAACCTAACCCTAACGCAAACCTAACCCTAACCCTAACCCTAACCCTAACCCTAACCCTAACGCAAACCTAAAATTAAACTTAACCCTAACCCTAACCCTAACGCAAACCTAACCCTAACCCTAACCCTAACCCAAACGCATAACTAACCCTAACCCTAACCATACCCATAACCCTAACCCTAACCCTAACACAAACCTAATCCTAACCCTAACCCTAAACATAACCCTAAACCTAATCCTAACCCAAACCCTAACGCAAACCTAAACCTAAACCTAACCCTAACCTTAACTCTAACCCTAACGCAAACCTAACCCTAACTATAACCCTAACCCTAACCCTAACGCAATCCTAACCCTAACCCTCACACTATGCCTAACCCTAAACGTAACCCTAACCATAAACCTTACCTTAACGCAAACCTAACCCTAAACTTAACGCTAACCATAAAAACCTAACGCTAACCCTAACCCTAACCCTAAACGTAACACTAAACCCATGCCCTATCCGTAACCCTAACCCTAAGCGTAACCCTAACCCTAACGCAAACCTAACCCGAACCCTAACCCTAAACCTAACGCTAAACTTAAAACTAAACTTAACCCTAACCCTAACGCAAACCTATCCCTAACCCTAACCCTAAACCGAAACCTAACCCTAACACTAACCCTAACCCTAAACTCTAGTCCTAACCCAAAACCTAACCGTAACCCTAACCCTAACGCAAACCTAACCCTTACCCTAACCCTAACCCTAACCCTAATCCTAATCCTAACCTTAACCATAACGAAAACCTAAACCTACCCTAACCCTATCGCAAAACTAACCCTAACCCTAACACTAAACCTAACTCTAAACCTAACGAAAACCTAAGCCTAAACCCTAACCCTAACCTTAACCCTAACTCTAACCGTAACGCTAAACTAACCCTAACACTAAAACCAAACCCAAACCCTAACCCTAACCCTAACGATAACCCTAACCCTAACCCTAACCCTAACCATATCCATAACGCAAATCTAACCCTAACCCTAACCCTAACTCTAAACCTAACGCAAACCTAAGCTTAAATCCTAACCCTAATCCTAACCCTAACCCTAACCCTAAAGCTAACCTAAACCTAACCCTAACCCTAAGCATTAACCCTAACCCTAACCCTAACCAAATCCTAAACCTAACCCTAACCCTAACCCTATCGCAATCCTAACCCTAACCCTAACCCTAACTCTAACCATATCCATAACGCAAATCTAACCGTAACCCTAACCCTAACTCTAAACCTAATGCAAACCTAAGCTTAAATCCTAACCCTAATCCTAACCCTAACCCTAACCCTAAAGCTAACCTAAACCTAACCCTAACCCTAAACATTAACCCTAACCCTAACCCTAACCATAACCATAACGCAAAACTAAACCTAACCCTAACCCTAAACCTAACGCAAACCTAAACCTATCCCTAACCCTAAACCTAAGCATAACCCTAACCCTAACCCTAACCCTAAAACCTAACCCTAACCCTAACCCTAACCGTAACCCTAACCCTAACCAAACCCTAACCCTAACCCTAAACCTAACCCTAACCCTAACCCTAACGCAATCCTAACCCTAACCCTAACCCGAACCCTAAACCTAACCCTAACCCTAAAACCTAACCCTAACCCTAACCCTAACCCTAACCCTAACACTAACCCTAATCCTAAACCTAACGCAAACCTAACCCTAACCCTAAACCTAACCCTAACACTAAACCCTAGCCCTAACCCTAACCCTAACCCTAACCAAACCCTAACCCTAACCCTAAACCCTAACCTAAGCCTAACACTAAACCATATCCCTAACCCTAACCCGAAACTTAACCCTAACCCTAACGTAGCCCTAACCCTAACCCTAACCCTAACGCGTAGCTAAACCTAAACTTAACCGTAACCCTAACCCTAACCCTAAACCTAACGCAAACCTAAGCCTAACCATAACCCTAACCCTAACCCTAACCCTAACGCGTAGCTAAACCTAAACTTAACCCTAACCCTAACCCTAACCCTAACGCATACCTAACCCTAACCATAACCATAACCCTAACCCTCACGCAAACCTAACCATAACCCTAACCCTAACCCTAACACAAACCTAACCCTAACCCTAACCCTAACCCTAACGCATACCTAACCCTAAGCCTAACCCTAATCCTAACGCAAACCTAACCATAAACCTAACCCTATACTTACCCTGAGGCAAACCTAACACTAACCATAACCATAACCCTAAACCTAAGCCTAACCCTAACCCTAACTCAAACCTAACCCTAACTCTAACCTAACCCTAACCCTACCATAACGCAAATCTAACCCTAACCCTAACCCTAAATCTAAACCTATCGCAAAACTAAGCCTTAATCCTAACCCTAATACTAATCCTAGCCCTAATCCCAACCTAAACCTACCCTTACCTAACCCTAAACCTAACCCTAACTCTAAACCCTAAACCTAACCCTAAACTAACACTAACCCTAAACATAACACTAACCATAACCCTAAACCTAACGCTAACCCTAAACCTAAACCTAACCTTAACCCTAACGCAAACCTAACCCTAATCCTAACCCTACCCTAACCCTAACCCTAACAAAAACCTACCCCTAACCCTAACACTAACCCTAACCCTTACGCAAACTTAACCCTAACCCTAACCCTAAACCTAAACCTAAATCCTGGCCCTAACCCTAACAATAACCCTATCCCTAACCCTAACTCAAACCTAAACCTAACCCTAACCCTAAAGCTAACCCTAACCTTAAACTAAACTTAACCCTAACCCTAACACTAACCTAACCCTTCCCATACCCTATCCCTAAACCTAACGCAAACCTTACCCTAACCCTAACCCTAACCCTAACCCTAACGCAAACCTAAATCTAAACCTTACCCTCACCCTAACCCTAACCCTAACCCTAACCCTAACCCTAACCCTTACGCAAACATAACCCTAACCCTAACCCTAACCCTAACCCTAAACCTAAACCCTGGCCTTAACCCTAACCCTAACAATAACCCTAACCTTAACGCAAACCTAACACTAACACTAACCCTAAAGCTAATCCTAATCTTAAACTAACCTTAACCCTAACCCTAACGCTAACCTAACCCTTACCCTAACCCTAACGCAAACATAACCCTAACCCTAACCCTAACCTGAAACCTAAACCTAACTATAACCCTAAACCTAACGCAAACCTAATCCTAACCCTAACCCTAACCCTAACCCTAACGCAAACCTAACCCTAACCCTAACCTAACCCTAACCCTAACCCTAACTCTAACCCTAACACTAAACCTAACTCAAACCTAACCCTAACCCTAACCCTAACCCTAACACTAACCCTAACGCAAACCTAACCCTAAACCAAACCTAACCATATCCTTAACCCTAACGCAAACCTAACCCTTTACCTAATCCTAACCCTAAAGCAACCCTAACCCAAACCCTAACACTAACCCTAACCCTAACCCTAACCCTAACGCGTAGCTAAAGCTAAACCTAACCCTAACCCTAAACCTAACCATAAACCTACGCAAACCTAAGCCTAACCTTAACTTTAACCCAAACCTTAACACAAACGTAACATAACCCTAACCCTAACCCTAACGCAAACCTAACCATAACCCTACCCCTAACCCTAACCCTGAAGCAAACCTAACCCTAACCATAACCCTAACCCTAACCGTAACCCTAACACTAACCCTAACCCGAACGCAAACCTCACCCTTAACCTAACCCTAACCCTAACCCTAACCCTAACCCTTAACCTAACCCTAAACCTACCCCTAACCTTAACCCAAAACCTAACCCTTACCCTAAACCTAACCCTAACCCTAACTCTAACGCAATCCTAACCCTATCCCTACCCTAACCCTAAACCTAACCCTAACCCTAATCGTAACGCAAACCTAACCCTAAACCTAACCCTAAACCTAACACTAACCCTAACCTTAACGCAATCCTAACCCTAACCCTAACCCTAAACCTAACCCTAACCCTAACCCTAACCCTAACGCAAACCTAACCCTAACCCTAACCCTAACCCTATCCTACGCCTAACTCTTACCCTAACACTAACCCTAAACCGACTTCTAACCCTAACCCTAACGCAAACCTAACCCTAACCCTAAACCTAAACCTAACCCGAACGCAAACCTAACCCTTAACCTAACCCTAACACTAACACTAACCCTAACGCAAACCTAAACCTAACACTAACCCTAGCCCTAACGCAATCCTACCCTAACCCTAACCCTAATCCTAACCCTAACCCTAACGCAAACCTAACCCTAACCCTAACCCTAACCCTAAACCCTATCCTAACCCTAACCCTAATCCTAACCGTAAGCTTACCTCAACCTAACCCTAACCCTAACCCTAACCCGAAACCTAACCTTAACCCAAACCCTAACCTAACCCTAACCCTAATCCTAACCCTAACCCTAACCCTACCCTAACCATAACTCTAACCCTAACCCTAACCCTAACACTAACGCGTAGCTAAACCTAAACCTAACCCTAAACCTAACCCTAACCATAAACCTACGCAAACCTAAGCCTAACCTTAACTTTAACCCAAACCCTAACACAAACGTAACATAACCCTAACCCTAACCCTAACCCAAACCTAACCATAACCCTATCCCTAACCCTAACCCTGAAGCAAACCTAACCCTAACCATAATCCTAACCCTAACCCTAACCCTAACACTAACCCTAACACGAATGCAAACCTCACCCTTAACCTAACCCTAACCCTAACCCTAAACCTAACCCTAACCGTTAACCTAACCCTAACCGTACCCCTAACCTTAACCCAAACCCTAACCCTAACCCCAAACCTAACCCTAACCCTAACTCTAACGCAATCCTAACCCTATCCCTACCCTAACCCTAAACCTAACCCTAACCCTAAACGTAACGCAAACCTAACCCTAAACCTAACCCTAACCCTAACCTTAACGCAATCCTAACCCTAACCCTAACCCTAACCCTAACCCTAACCCTAACCCTAACCCTAACGCAAACCTAACCCTAACCCTAACCCTAACCCTATCCTAAGCCTAACTCTTACCCTAACACTAACCCTAAACCTACTTCTATCCCTAACCCTAACGCAAACCTAACCCTAACCCTAAACCTAAACCTAACCCGAACGCAAACCTAACCCTAACCCTAACCTTAATCCTAACCCTAGCCCTAACGCAAACCTACCCTAACCCTAACCCTAATCCTAACCCTAACCCTAACGCAAACCTAACCCTAACCTTAACCCTAACCCTAAACCCTAGCCCTAACCCTAACCCTAATCCTAACCCTAAGCTTACCTCAACTTAACCCTAACCCTAACCCTAACCCGAAACCTAACCTTAACCCAAACCCTAACCTAACCCTAACCCTAACCCTAACCCTAACCCTAACCCTACCCTAAACCTAACCCTAAACCTAACCCTAACTCTACACCCTTAACCTAACCCTACCCTAACCTAACCCTAAACCTAACCCTAACCCAATCCCTAAACCTAACCCTAACCTAACACTAACCATAACCATAACCCAAAAATAAGCCTAACACTTACCCTAAACCTAACCCTAAACCTAACCCTAACCCAATCCCTAAACCTAACCCTAAACCTAACACTAACCATACCCCTAAACCTAAGGCTAACCCTAAACCTAAACCTAACCCTAACCCTTACGCAAACCTAACACTAATACGAACCCTAACCCTAACCCTAACCCTAACGCAAACCTAACCCTAACCCTAACACTAACCCTAACCCGTACGCAAACTTAACCCTAACCCTAACCTTAACCCTAAACCTAAACCCTGGCCCTAACACTAACCCTAACCCTAACCCTAACTCAAACCTAACCCTAACACTAACCCTAAAGCTAACCTTAACCTTAAATTAACCTTAACCCTAACCCTAACGCTAACCTAACCCAAACCCTAACCCTAACCCTAACCCTTACGCAAACTTAACCCTAACCCTAACCCTAACCCTAGCCCTAAACCTAAACCCTGGCCCTAACCCTAACCCTAACCGTAACCCTAATCCTAACTCAAACCTAACCCTAACACTAACCCTAAAGCTAACCCTAACCTTAAACTAACCCTAACCCTAACCCTAACCTTAACCCAAACGCAAACCTAACCCTAAATCTAACCTTAACCCTAACCCTAAACCTAACGCAAACCTAACCCTAACCCTAACCCTAATCCTAACCCTAACGCAAACCTAACCCTTTCCCTAATCCTAACCTTAACGCAAACCTAACCCTAACCCTAACCCTAACCCTAACCCTTACCCTAACCCTAACCCTAATGCGTAGCTAAACCTAAATCTTACCCTAACCCTAACCCTAAACCTAACCCTAAACCTAACGCAAACCTAAGCCTAACCATAACCCTAACCCTAACCCTAACTCAAAAGTGACCCAAACCCTAACCCTAACACTAACGCAAACCTAACCATAACCTTAACTCTAACCCTAACCCTAATGCAAACCTAAACATAACCCTAACCCTAAACCTAACCCTAATACAAACTTAACCCTAACCCTAACCCTAAACCTAACGCATACCTAACCCTAAGCCTAACCCTTATCCTAACGCAAACCTAACCCTAACACTAACCCTAAACTAACCCTAAATATAAACCTCACCCTAACCCTATCCATAACGCAATTCTAACCCTAACCCTAACCCTAACTTTAAACCTAACGCAAACCTTAGCCTTAATCCTAACCCTAATCCTAACCCTAACCCTAACCCTAAAGCTAACCTAAACCTAACCCTAACCCTAAACCTAACGCGAACCTAAACTTAACCCTAACCCTAACCCTAACCATACCCTAACGCTAAACCTAAACCCTAAACCTAACCCTACCCTAACCTAACCCTAAACCTAACCCTAACTCTAACCCTAAACCTAACCCTAACCCTAACACTAAACCCTAAACCTAACCCTAACCTAACACTAACCCTAACGCTAACCCTAACCCTAACCATAACCCTAAACCTAACGCTAACCCTAAACCTAAACCTAACCCTAACCCTAACGCAAACTTATCCCTAACCCTAACCCTAACCCTAACCCTAACGCATAACTAAACCTAACCCTAACCCTAACCCGAACCCTAACCCTAACGCAAACCTAACCCTAACCATAACCCTAACCTTATCCCTGACACAAACCTAACCTAACTCTAACACTAAACCTAACCCTAAACCTAATCTTAACCCTAACCCTAACACAAACCTAAACCTAACCCTAACCATAATCTTAACCCTAATCCTAACGCAAACCTAACCCTAACCCTAACCCTAACCCTACCGCAAACCTAACCCTAACCATAACCCTAACCCTAAACCTAACAGAAACCTAACCCTAACCCTAACCATAACTCTAACCCTAACGCAAAACTAACCATAACCCTAACCCTAACCCTAACGCATACCTAACCATAACCCTAACCCTAACCCTAACCCTAACGCAAATCTAACCATATCCCTAACCCTAACACTAACCCTAATACAAACCTAACCCTAACCCTAACCCTAACGCATACATAACCCTAACCCTAACCCTAATCCTAACGAAAACCTAACCCTAACCCTAACCCTAAACTAACCCTAACGCAAACCTAACCCTAAACCTAACCCTAACCTTAAACCTAACCCTAACCCTAACCCTAACGCAAACCTAACCGTAACCCTAACCCTAACCCTAACCCTAACCATAACGGAAACCTAACCCTAACCCTAACCCTAACCCTAAACCGTAACCTAACCCTACCCTAACCTAACCCTAAATCTAACACTAACCCTAAACCCTAAACCTAACCCTAACCTAACACTAACCCTAACCCTAACCCTAACCCTAACCATAACCCAAAACATAACGCTACCCCTAAACTTAAACCTAACCCTAACCCTAACGCAAACCTAAACCTAAC
>NC_142501.1:100138787-100143787 GCF_057876585.1 Rhinolophus sinicus
CCTAACGCATACATAACCCTAACCCTAACCCTAATCCTAACGAAAACCTAACCCTAACCCTAACCCTAAACTAACCCTAACGCAAACCTAACCCTAAACCTAACCCTAACCTTAAACCTAACCCTAACCCTAACCCTAACGCAAACCTAACCGTAACCCTAACCCTAACCCTAACCCTAACCATAACGGAAACCTAACCCTAACCCTAACCCTAACCCTAAACCGTAACCTAACCCTACCCTAACCTAACCCTAAAACTAACACTAACCCTAAACCCTAAACCTAACCCTAACCTAACACTAACCCTAACCCTAACCCTAACCCTAACCATAACCCAAAACATAACGCTACCCCTAAACTTAAACCTAACCCTAACCCTAACGCAAACCTAAACCTAACCATAACCCTGACCTTAACCATAACCCTAACGAAAACGTGACCCTAACCCTAACCCTAACCCTTACGCAAACTTATCCCTAACCCTAACCGTAACCCTAAACCTAAACTTAAACCCTGGCCCTAACCCTAACCCTAACCCTAACCCTAATCATAACCCGAACCCTAACTCAAACCTAATCCTAAAGCTAACTCTAACCTTAAACTCACCTGAACCCTAACCCTAACGCTAACCTAACCCTAACCCTAACCCTAACGCAAACCTAACCCTAACCCTAACCCTAAACCTAAACCCAACTCTAACCCTAACCCTAACGCAAACTTAACCCTAACCCTATCCCTAAACATTAACCCTAACCCTAACACTAACGATAACCCTAACGCAAAACTAACCCTAACCCTAACCCTAAACCTAACGCAAACCTAAACCTAACCCTAACACAATCCATAACCATAATCCTACCCCTAAACCTAACCCTAAACCCTAAACTAACCCTAACCCTAACCATAAACCTAAGCCAAGCCTAACCCTAACGTAATCCTAACCTAACCCTAACCCTATGCCTAACCGTAAACCTAACCCTAAAACTTACCTTAACGGAAACATAACCCTAAACTTAACGCTAACCATAAAAACCTAACGCTAACCCTAACCCTAACCCTAACCCTAACCCTAAACCCTTGCCCTATCCCTAACCCTAACACTAACCGTAACCGTAACCCTAACGCAAACGTAACCCTAACCCTAACCTTAAACCTAACCCTAACTTTAAATCTAAACTTAACCCTAACCCTAACGCAAACCTATCCTTAATCCTAACCCTAAATCGAAAACTAACCCTAACCCTAACCCTAACCCTAAACCCTAGTCCTAACCCAAACCCTAACTGGAACCCTAACCCTAAAGCAAATCTAACCCTAACCCTAACCCTAAACCGAATCCTAATCCTAACTCTAACGCAAACCTAGACCTAACCCTAACACTAACCTTAACCCTAACCCTAACGCAATCCTACCCCTAACCCAGCCTTAAAGCTAACCCTAAACTTAAAACTAACCTTTATCCTAACCCTAACGCAAACCTAACCCTAACCCTAAACCTAACACTAACCCTAACGGAAACCTAACACTACCCTAACCTAACCCTAACCTAACGCTAAACCTAACACTAAACCCTAACCCTAACGATAACCCTAACACAAACTTAACCCTAACCCTAACACACCCCTAACACTAAACGTAACCCTAATCCTACACCTACCCCTAACCCTAACCCTAACCCTAACCTAATGCAAACCTAACCATAACCCTTACCCAACCCTAACCCTAAGCCTAACCCTAATCCTACACCTAACCCTAACAATTAAACTAACCCTAACCCTAAACCCTAACCCTAACCTTACCCGAACCTATCCCTAAACCTAACCCTAACACTGAACCATAAACATAACCCTAAACTAACCCAAACCCTAACCCTACTGCAAACCTTACCCTAACCCTAACCCTAACCCTAACCCTAACGCAAACCTAACCCTAACGGTAACCCTAACCGTAACCCTAACGCAAACCTAACCCTAACCCTAACCCGAAAAATAACCATAAACCCTAGCTATAACCATAACCCTAACACTAACACTATCCCTACCTCAAAATAACCCTAACCCTAGTCCTAACCCGAAACCTAATCTTAACCCAAACCCTAACCTAAACCTAACCCTAACCCTAAATCTAACCCTAAACCTACCCTAACCCTAACCCTAACCCTAACCCTAACCCTAAACCCTAAACCTAACCCTATTCTAACCTATCCCTAAACCTAAACCTAACCCTAAACCCTAAACCTAACACTAACCTAACAATAACCATAACACTAACCCTAAACTAAGCCTAACACTTACCCTAAACCTAACCCTAAACCTAACCCTAACCCTAACCCCAACACAAACCTAACCCTAACCCTTACCCTAACCCTAACCCTAACCTAACCCTACCCTAACCTAACCCTAAACCTAAGCCTAACCCTAAACCCTAAACCTAACCCTAACCTAAAACTAACCCTAACCCTAACCCTAACTATAACCCTAAACCTAACGCTAACCCTAAACCTAAACATAACCCTAACCCTAACGAAAACCTAACCTAACCATAACCCTAACCCTAACCCTAACCCTAACCCTAACGCAAACCTAACCCTAACCCTAACCATAACCATAATCCTTACGGACACTTAACCCTAACCCTAACCATAACACTAAACCTGACCTTAACCCTGGCCCTAAGCCTAACCCTAACCCTAAACCTTACCTTAACGCAAACCTAACACTAAACTTAACGCTAACCATAAAAACCTAACGCTAACCCTAACCCTAACCCTCACCCTAACCCTAAACCCTTGCCCTATCCGTAACCCTAACCCTAACCGTAACCATAACCCAAACGCAAAACTAACCCTAACCCTAACCCTAAAGCTAACCCTAACCTTAAAACTAACCTTAACCCTAACCCTAACGCAAATCTAACCCTAAATCCTAACCCTAACCTTAACACTAACTCTAAACCGAAAGCTAACCTAACCCTAACCCTAACACTAAACCCTAACCTTAACCCTAACCCTAACGATAACCCTAACACAAACCTAACCCTAACCCTAACGCAAGCTAAGCCTAACCCGAACCCTAACCGTAAACCTAACCCTAAACCTAAACCTAACCTTATCCTTAAACCCTAACCCTAACCCTAACTCTAACCCTAACACGAAACCTAACCTTAACACTAACCCTAACATAACCCTAACCGAAACCCTAACCATAATCCTACCCCTATCCCTAACCCTAAACATAACCCTAAACCTAAACCCTAACCCCAACCTTCACCCAACCCTGACCTATCCCTAACCCTAACCCGAAACCTAAACACTAAACCAAACCATAAACCTAACCCTAACCCTAACCCTAACGAAAACCTAACCCTAACCCTAACCCTAACCCTTCCTCAACCTTAACGGACCGTAACCCTAACCTGAAACCTAACCTTAACACAAACCCTAACCTAACCCTAACCCTAACCCTAACCCTAACCCTACCCTAACCATAACACTAAACCTAACCCTAACTCTACACCCTAAACCTAACCCTACCCTAACCTAACCCTAACCCTAACCCTAACCATAACCCTAAACCTAACACTAAACCTAACGAAAACCTAACCCTAAACGTAACCCTAACCCTAACCCTAACGCAAACATAACCCTAACCCTAAACATAACCCTAACCCTAACCCTAACGGATAACTAACGCTGACCCTAACCCTAACCCGAAACCTAACCCTAAAGCAAACCTCACCCTAACCATAACTCTAACCCTAACCCTAACGCAAACCTAACCCTAACCCTAACCCTAAACCTAACCTTAAACTTAACCCTAACCCTAACCTTAACCCTAACCCTAACGAAAACCTAACCCTAACCCTAACCCTACCCTAACCCTAACGCAATCCTAAACCTAACCCTAACCCTATGCCTAACCCTAAACCTAACCCTAACCCTAAACCTTACCTTAACGCAAACCTAACACTAAACTTAACGCTAACCATCAAAACCTAACGCTAACCCTAACCCTAACCCTCACCCTAACCCTAACACTAACCCTAAACCCTAGACCTAAAACTAACCCTAATCCTAACCCTAACCCTACCTCAACCTTACACGGACCGTAACCCTAACCCGAAACCTAAACTTAACCCAAACCCTAACCTAACCCTAACCCTAACCCTAACCCTAACCCTAACCCTAACCCTACCCTAAACCTAACCCTAAACCTAACCCTAACTCTACACCCTAAACCTAACCCTACTCTAACCTAACCCTAAACCTAACCCTAACCCAATCCCTAAACCTAACCCTAACATAACACTAACCATAACCATAACCCAAAAATAAGCCTAACACTTACCCTAAACCTAACCCTAAACCTAACCCTAACCCTAACCCTAAAGGAAACCTAACCCTAATCCTAACCCTAAGCCTAACCCTAACCTAACCCTACCATAACCTAACCCTAAACCTAACCCTAACCCTACACCCTAAATCTAACCCTAACCTAACACTAACCCTAACCCTCTCCCTAACCATAACCCTAACCTAACGCTAACCATAAATCTAAACCTAACCCTAACCCTAACGCAAACCTAACCCTAACCCTAACCCTAACCCTAACACTTACGCAAACTTAACCCTAACACTAACCGTAACTCTAACCCTATCCTAAACCCTGGCCCTAACCCTAACCCTAACCCTAACCCTAACCCTAACCCTAACGCAAACCTAACCCTAAACATAACGCTAACACTAACCTTAACCCTAACGCATACCTAACCTTAACCCTAACCCTAACGCAAACCTAACCGTAACCCTAACCCTAACCCTAACCCTAACCATAACAGAAACCTAACCCTAACCCTAACCCTAACCCTAACGCAAACCTAAACCTAAACATAACGCTAAGCCTAACCTTAACCCTAACGCAAACCTAACCCTAACCCTAACCCTAACACTAACCCTAACCCTAACCCTAACGCGTAGCTAAACCTAAACCTAACCGTAACCC
>NC_142501.1:100158787-100161287 GCF_057876585.1 Rhinolophus sinicus
ATCCTAACACTAACCTTAACCCTAACCTAACCCTACCCTAACTTAACCCTAAACCTAACCCTAACCCTAAACCCTAAACCTAACCCTAACCTAACACTAACCCTAAACCTAACAGTAACCATATCCCTAAACCTAACGCTAACCCTAAACCTAAACCTAACCCTAACACTAACGCAAACCTAACCCTAATCCGAATCCTAACCCTAACCCTAACCCTAACGCAAACCTAACCCTAACCCTAACACTAACCCTAACCCGTACGCAAACTTAACCCTAAACCTAACCCTAGCCCTAACCCTAACCCTAAACCTAAACCCTGGCCCTAACCCTAACCCTAACCCTAACCCTAATCCTAACTCAAACCTAACCCTAACACTAACCCTAAAGCTAACCCTAACCTTAAACTAACCTTAACCCTAACACTAACGCTAACCTAACCCAAACCCTAACCCTAACCCTAACCCTTACGCAAACTTAACCCTAACCCTAACCCTAACTCTAGCCCTAAACCTAAACCCTGGCCCTAAACCTAACTCTAACCGTAACCCTAATCCTAACTCAAACCTAACCCTAACACTAACCTTAAAGCTAACCCTAACCTTAAACTAACCCTAACCCTAACCCTAACACTAACCCTAACGCAAACCTAACCCTAAACCTAACCCTAACCCTAACCCTAACGCAAAAGTAACCCTAACCCTAACCCTAACCCTAAACCTAAACCTATCTCTAACCCTAACCCTAACGCAAACCTAAACGTAAGCCTAACCCTAACCCTAATCCTAACCCTAACGCAAACCTAACCCTTTCCCTAATCCTAACCCTAACGCAAACCTAACCCTAACCGTAATCCTAACCCTAACCCTAACCCTAATGCGTAGCTAAACCTAAACCTAACCCTAACCCTAACCCTAACCCTAACCCTAACCCTAAACCTAACGCAAACCTAAGCCTAACCATAACCCTAACCCTAACCCTAACACAAAAGTGACCCAAACCCTAACCCTAACACTAACGCAAACCTAACCATAACCCTAACTCTAACCCTAACCCTAACGCAAACCTAACCATAACCCTAACCCTAAACCTAACCCTAATACAAACTTAACCCTAACCCTAACCCTAAACCTAACGCATACCTAACCCTAAGCCTAACCCTTATCCTAACGCAAACCTAACACTAACACTAACCCTAAACTAACCCTAAATATAACCCTAACCCTAACCCTATCCATAACGCAAATCTAACCCTAACCCTAACCCTAAATTTAAACCTAACGCAAACCTTAGTCTTAATCCTAACCCTAATCCTAACCCTAACCCTAACCCTAAAACTAACCTAACCATAACCCTAACCCTAAACCTAACGCAAACCTAAACTTAACCCTAACCCTAATCCTAACCATACCCTAACCCTAAACCTAAACCCTAAACGTAACCCTACCCTAACCTAACCCTAAACCTAACCCTAACCCTAACCCTAAACCTAACCCTAACCCTTACCCTAAACCCTAAACCTAACCCTAACCTAACACTAACCCTAACCCTAACCCTAGCCCTAACCATAACCCTAAACCTAACGCTAACCCTAAACCTAAACCTAACACTAACCCTAACGCAAACCTATCCCTAACCCTAACCCTAACCCGAACCCTAACCCTAACGCAAACCTAACCCTAACCATAACCCTAACCTTATCCCTGACACAAACCTAACCTAACCCTAACACTAAACCTAACCCTAAACCTAATCTTAACCCTAACCCTAACACAAACCTAAACCTAACCCTAACCATAATCTTAACCCTAATCCTAACGCAAACCTAACCCTATCCCTAACACTAACCCTAACCCTACCGCAAACCTAACCCTAACCATAACCCTAACCTTAAACCTAACAGAAACCTAACCCTAACCCTTAACCATAACTCTAACCCTAACGCAAAACTAACCATAACCCTAACGCTAACCCTAACCCTAACGCAAATCTAACCATATCCCTCACCCTAACACTAACCCTAATACAAACCTAACCCTAACCCTAACCCTAACGCATACCTAACCTTAACACTAACCCTAATCCTAACGCAAACCTAACCCTAACCCTAACCCTAAACTAACCCTAACGCAAACCTAACCCTAAACCTAACCCTAACCTTAAACCTAACCCTAACCAAACCCTAATGCAAACCTAACAGTAACCCTAACCCTAACCCTAACCATAACCATAACGGAAACCTACCCTAACCCTAACCCTAAACCGTAACCTAACCCTACCCTAACCTAACCCTAAAACTAACACTAACACTAAACCCTAAACCTAACCCTAACCTAACACTAACCCTAACCCTAACCCTAACCCTAACCCTAAACAGAATCCTAACCCTAACTATAACGCAAACGTAGACCTAACCCTAACCCTAACCTTAACCCTAACCCTAAAGCAAACCTACCATAATCCAGCCTTAAAGATAACCCTAAACTTAAAACTAACCTTAATC
>NC_142501.1:100183787-100188787 GCF_057876585.1 Rhinolophus sinicus
CCAAACCCTAACCCTAAGGATAAACCTAACACAAAACTAAACCTAACCCTAACCCTAAACCTAACGCAAACCTAAACGTAACCCTAACCCTAACCGTAAGCATGACCCTAACCCTAACCCTAACCCTAAAACCTAACCCTAACCCTAACCCTAACCGTAACCATAACCCTAACCCAAAACCTAACCCTAACCCTAAACCTAACCCTAACCATAACCCTAACGCAATCCTAACCCTAACCCTAACCCTAACCCTAAACCTAACCCTAACCCTAACCCTAACGCAAACCTAACCCTAACCCTAACCCTAAAATTAACCCTAACCCTAACCCTAACGCAATCCTAACCCTAACCCTAACCCTAAACCTAAACCTAACCCTAACCCTAACCCTAACGCAAACCTAACCCTAACCCTAACACTAACCCTAACCCTAACAATAACCATAACCCTAACACAAACCTAACCCTAACCCTAACCCTAACCTAAGCCTAACTCTTACCCTAACACTAACCCTAAACCTACTTCTAACCCAACCCTAACGCAAAACTAACCCTAACCCTAACCCTAACCCTAACCCTAACCCGAATGCAAACCTCACCCTTAACCTAACCCTAACCCTAACACTAACCCTAACGGAAACCTAAACCTAAACCTAACCCTAACCCTAACCCTAACGCAAACCTTACCCTAACCCTAAAACTAACCCTAACCCTAACCCTAATACAAACCTAACCTAACCCTAACCCTAACGCATACCTAACCTTAAACCTAAACCTAACCTAAGCCTAACTCTTACCCTAACACTAACCCTAAACCTACTTCTAACCCTAACCCTAACGCAAAACTAACCCTAACCCTAACCCTAACCTAAGCCTAACTCTTACTCTAACACTAACCCTAAACCTACTTCTAACCCTAACCCTAACGCAAACCTAGCCTTAAAGCTAACCCTAACACTAACCCTAACGCAAACCTAACCTTAACCCTAACCCAAAACCTAAACCTTACCCGAACGCAAACCTAACCCTTAAACTAACCCTAAACGTAACCCTAACCATAAGACAAACCTAAAACTAAACCTAACCCTAACCCTAACCATAACCCTAACCCTAACCGTAACGCAAAATTAAAATAACACTAACCCTAACCCTAATCCTAACCCTAACGCAAACATAACCCGAATCCTTACCCTAACCCTAACACAACATAAATCTAAACCTAACCCTAAACCGAATCCTAACATTAACCCTAACCCTAACCATCCCTAACCCTAACCCTAACCCTACCCTAACCCTAACCCTAACCCTAACCCTAACCCTAACACTAACCGTAAACCTAACGAAAACCCTACCGCAAACCTTACCCTAAACCTAACCCTAACCCTATCGCAAACCTATACCTAACCCTAAGCCTAACCCTAACCCTAAACCTAACCCTAACCCTAACCCAAACCCTAACCCTAACCCTAACCCTAACCCTAAACCTAACCCTAACCCTAATACTAAACCTAACCCTAACCCTAAACCTAACCCTAACACTAACCCTAAAGCTAACCCTAACACTAACCCTAAACCTAACCCTAACCCTAACACTAACCCTAACCCTAACCCTAACACTAACGCAAAGCTAACCCTAACCCTAACCCTAACCCTAACACAACCTAAATCTAAACCTAACCCTAACCCGAAACCTAACAATTACCCTAACCCTAACCTAACCCTAACACTAACCCTAACCCTAACCCTACTATAACCCTAACCCTAACCCTAACCCTAACCCTAATCCTAACCCTAAACTTAACGAAAACCCTAACGCAATCCTAACCCTAACCCTACCCTAACCCTATCGCAAACCTAACCCTAACCCTAAACCTAACACTAACCCCAACCCTAACGCAAATCTAACCCTAACCCTAACCTAACCTTAACCCTAACCCTAACGCTAACAGAAACGTAACACTAACCCTAACCCTAACCCTAAACCTAACGCAAACCTAACCCTAACCCTAACCCTAAACCTAACCCTAACCCTAACGCAAACCTAACCCAAACCCTAACCCTAACCCTAACCCTAACACTAACGCAAAGTTAACCCTAACCCTAACCCTAACCATAACCCTAACCCTAACGCATACCTAACCCTAACCCTTACCCTAACCCTAACGCAAACCTAACCCTAAACCTAACCCTAACCCTAACCCTATCTCTAACCCTAACCGTAACCTAACCCTAACCCTAACCCTAACCTAACCCTAACCCTAACCCTAACCCTAACCCTAACGCAAACCTAACCCTAACCCTAACCGTAAAAAAAACCTAACCCTAAACCTAACCCTAAACCTAAACCTAACCCTAACTCGAAAACTAACATTAACCCTAAACCTAACCCTAACCCTAACCGTAAAAAAAACCTAACCCTAAGCCTAACCCTAACCCTAAACCTAACCCTAACCCTAACCCTAACCCTAACCCAAACCCTAACCCTAACCCTAACCCTAAACCTAAACCTAACCCTAACCCTAATACTAAACCTAACCCTAACCATAACCCTAACCCTAACCCTAACCCTAAACCTAACCCTAACCCTAACCCTAAACCTAACCCTAACCCTAACCCAAACCCTAACCCTAACCCTAACCCTAACCCTAAACCTAACCCTAACCCTAACCCTAACCGTAACCCTAACACTAACCCTAACCGTAACCTGACCCTAATCCTAACCCTAACCCTAACCCTAACGCTAACACAAACCTAATCCTAACCCTAACCCTAAACCTAACCCTAAACATAATCCTAACCCAAACCCTACCGGAAACCTAAACGTAACCCTAACCATAAACCTTACCTTAACGCAAACCTAACCCTAAACTTAACACTAACCATAAAAACCTAACGCTAACCCTAACCCTAACCCTAAACGTAACACTAAACCCATGCCCTATCCGTAACCCTAACCCTAACCGTAACCCTAACCCTAACGCAAACCTAACCCTAACCCTAACCCTAAACCTAACGCTAACCTTAAACCTAAACTTAACCCTAAACCTAACGCAAACCTATCCCTAACCCTAAACCTAAACCGAAACCTAACCCTAACCCTAACCCTAACCTCTAGTCCTAACCCAAAACCTAACCGTAACCCAAACCCTAAGACAAACCTAACCCTTACCCTAACCCTAACCCTAACCCTAAACCTAATCCTAACCCTAACCATAACGAAAACCTAAACCTACCTTAACCCTATCGCAAAACTAACCCTAACCCTAACACTAAAACTAACTCTAAACCTAACGCAAACCTAAGCCTAAACCCTAACCCTTACCTTAACCCTATCTCTAACCCTAACGCTAAACTAACCCGAACCCTAACACTAAACCCTAACCCTAACCCTAACCCTAACGATAAACCTAACCCTAACCCTAACTCTAACCATATCCATAACGCAAATCTAACCCTAACCCTAACCCTAACTCTAAACCTAACGCAAACTTAAGCTTAAATCCTAACCCTAATCCTAACCCTAACCCTAACCCTAAGCTAACCTAAACCTAACCCTAACCCTAAGCATTAACCCTAACCCTAACCCTAACCCTAACCAAACCCTAAACCTAACCCTAACCCTAACCCAAAACCTAACCCTAACCCTAACTCTAACGCAAACCTAACCCTAACCCTAAACCTAAACCTAACCCTGACCCTAACCCTAAAGCAATCGTAATCCTAACCCTAACCCTAACCCTAAACCTAACCCTACCCTAAACCTAACTCTAACGCAAAGCTAACCCTAACCTTAAACTTAACCCTAACCCGAACCCTAACGCAAACCTAACCCTAACCCTAACCCTAACCCTAACGCAAACCTAACCCTAACCATAACCCTAAGCCTAACCCTAACCCTAACCTAAGCCTAACACTTACACTAACACTAAACCTAAACCTAACCCTAACCCTAACCCTAACGCAAACCTAACCCTAACCCTAACCCTAACCCTAACCCGAACGCAAACCTAATCCTTAAACTAACCCTAACCGTAACCCTAACCCTAACGCAAACCTAAAACTAAACTTAACCCTAACCCAAACCATAACGCAAACATAACCCTAACCCTAACCCTGACCCTAACGCATAAATAACCCTAACCCTAACCCTAACCCGAACCCTAACCCTATGGCAAACCTAACCCTAACCATAACCCTAACCCTAACCCTAACACAAACCTAATCCTAACCCTAACCCTAAACCTAACCCTAATTCTAACGCTAACCCTAACCCTAACGCAGTCCTAACCCTAACCCTCACTCTATGCCTAACCCTAAACGTATCCCTAACCCTAAAATTTACCTTAACGCAAACCTAATCCTAAACTTAAAGCTAACCATAAAAACCTAACGCTAACCCTAACCCTAACCCTAACACTAAACCCATGCCCTATCCGTAACCCTAACCCTAACCGTAACCCTAACCCTAACGCAAACCTAACCCTAACCCTAACCCTAAACCTAACGCTAAACTTAAAACTAAACTTAACCCTAAACCTAACGCAAACCTATCCCTAACCCTAACCCTAAACCGAAACCTAACCCTAACCCTAACCCTAACCTCTAGTCCTAACCCAAAACCTAACCGTAACCCAAACCCTAAACCTAATCCTAACCCTAACCATAACGAAAACCTAAACCTGCCCTAACCCTAACGCAAAACTAACCCTAACCCTAACACTAAACCTAACTCTAAACCTAACGCAAACCTAAGCCTAAACCCTAACCCTAAACTTAACCCTAACTCTAACCCTAACGCTAACCTTACCCTAACCCTAACACTAAACCCTAACCCTAACCCTAACCCTAACGATAACCCTAACCCTAACCCTAACCCTTACCCTAACACTAAGGCAAAACTAACCCTAACCCTAACCCAACCCTAACGCTAACACTAACCCTAACGCAAGCTAACCCTAACCCGAACCCTAACCCTAACCATAACCCTACCTCTACCTAACCCT
>NC_142501.1:100201287-100208787 GCF_057876585.1 Rhinolophus sinicus
AACCTAAACCTAACCCTAACCCTAAACATTAACCCTAACCCTAACCCTAACGATAAACCTAACGGAAAACTAAACCTAACCCTAACCCTAAACCTAACGCAAACCTAAACCTAACCCTAACCCTAACCCTAAGCATGACCCTAAACCTAACCCTAACCCTAAAACCTAACCCTAACCCTAACCCTAACCGTAAACATAACCCTAACCCAAACCCTAACCCTAACCCTAAACCTAACCCTAACCATAACCCTAACGCAATCCTAACCCTAACCCTAACCCTAAACCAAACGCTAACCCTAAACCTAAACCTAATCCTAACCCTAACGCAAACCTATCCCTAACCCTAACCCTAACCCTAACTCAAACCTAACCCTAACCCTAACCCTAACCCTAACCCTTACGCAAACTTAAACCTAACCCTAACGCTAACCCTAACCCTAAACCTAAACCTTGGCCCTAACCCTAATCCTAACCCTAAACCTAACCCTAACTCAAACCTAACCCTAACCCTAACCCTAAAGCTAACGCAAAACTAACCCTAACCCAAACCCGAACCCGAACCCTAACCCTAACCCTTAACCTAATCCTAACCCTTACTCTAACGCAAACCTAAACCTAACCCTAACACTAAACTGAACCCTAACCCTAACGCAAACCTAACCCTAACCCTAACCCTAACCTAACCCTAACCAAACCCTAAACCTAACCCTAACCCTAACCCTAAAGCTAACCTAACCCTAACTCTAACGCAAACCTAACCCTAACCCTAACCCTAAACATTAAACCTAACCCTAACCCTAACGATAACCCTAACGCAAAACTAACCATAACCCTAACCGTAAACCTAACGCAAACCTAAACCTAACCCTAAACCTAAGCATAACCATAAACCTAACCCTAACCCTAAACCCTAACCCTAATCCTAACCCAAACGCTAACCCTAACCCTAAACCTAACCCTAACCATAACCCAAACGCAATCCTAACCCTAACCCTAACCCTAACCCTAAACCTAACCCTAACCCTAAGTCTAACGCAAACCTAACACTAACCCTAACCCTAAACCTAACCCTAAACCTAACCCTAACGCTAACCCTAACGCAATCGTAACCCTAACCCTAACCCTAAACCTAAACCTAACCCTAACCATAACCCTAACTCTATCGCAAACCTAACCCTAACCCTAACCTTAACCCTAACCCTAACCCTAACGCAAACCTAACCCTAACCCTAACCCTAACCCTAACCCTAACCTAAGCATAACACTTACCCTAACACTAACCCTAAACCTAACCTAACGCTAACCCTAACGAAAACCTAACCCTAACCCTAACCCTAAATCTACACCGAACGCAAACCTAACCCTTAAACTAACATTAACCGTTACCCTAACCCTAACGCAAACCTAAAACTAAACTTAACCCTAACCCTAACCATAACGCAAACATAACCCTAACCCTAACCCTGACCCTAACGCATAAATAACCCTAACCCTAACCCTAACGCGAACCCTAACCCTAAGGCAAACCTAACCCTAACCATAACCCTAACCCTAACCCTAACACAAACCTAATCCTAACCCTAACCCTAAACCTAACCCTAATTCTAACCCTAACCCTAACCCTAACGCAATCCTAACACTAACCCTCACTCTGTGCCTAACCCTAAACGTAACCCTAACCCTAAACCTTACCTTAACGCAAACCTAACCCTAAACTTAACGCTAACCATAAAAACCTAACGCTAACCCTAACCCTAACCCTAACACTAAACCCATGCCCTATCCGTAACCCTAACCCTAACCGTCACCCTAACCCTAACGCAAACCTAACCCTAACCCTAACCCTAAACCTAACGCTAACCTTAAAACTAAACTTAACCCTAAACCTAACGCAAACCTATCCCTAACCCTAACCCTAAACCGAAACCTAACCCTAACCCTAACCCTAACCTCTAGTCCTAACCCAAAACCTAACCGTAACCCAAACCCTAAACCTAATCCTAACCCTAACCATAACGAAAACCTAAACCTGCCCTAACCCTAACGCAAAACTAACCCTAACCCTAACACTAAACCTAACTCTAAACCTAACGCAAACCTAAGCCTAAACCCTAACCCTAACCTTAACCCTAACTCTAACCCTAACGATAACCTTACCCTAACCCTAACACTAAACCCTCACTCTAATCCTAACCCTAACGATAACCCTAACCCTAACCCTAACCCTTACCCTAACACTAAGGCAAAACTAACCCTAACCCTAAGCCAACCCTAACGCTAACACTAACCCTAACGCAAGCTAACCCTAACCCGAACCCTAACCCTAACCATAACCCTACCTCTACCTAACCCTAACCGTAACCTTAACGCAAACCTAACCCGAAACCTAACCCTAACCCTAACCCTAACCCTAAACCTAACGCAAACCTAACCCTAACCCTAACCCTAACCCTAACCAAACCCTAAACCTAACCCTAACCCTATCGCAATCCTAACCCTAACCCTAACCCTAATCCTAACCATATCCATAAAGCAAATCTAACCCTAACCCTAACCCAAAACCTAAAGCTAACCTAAACCTAACCCTAACCCTAAACATTAACCGTAACCCTAACCCTAATGATAACCCTAACGCAAAACTAAACCTAACCCTAACCCTAAACCTAACGCAAACCTAAACCTAACCCTAACCCTAACCCTAAGCATAACCCTAACCCTAAACCTAACCCTAAAACCTAACCCTAACCCTAACCCTAACCGTAACCCTAACCCTAAACCAAACCCTAACCCTAACCCTAAACCTAACCCTAACCCTAACCCTAACGCAATCCTAACCCTAACCCTAAACCTAACCCTAAACCTAACCCTAACCCTAACCCTAACGCAACCCTAACCTAAACCTAACCCTAAACCTAACCCTAACCCTAACCCTAATGCAATCCTAACCCTCACCCTAACCCTAACACTAACGCAAACCTAACCCTAACCCTAACCCTAACCCTAACCCTAACGCAAAACTAACCCTAAACCAAACCCTAACCCGAACCCTAACCCTAACGCAAACCTATCCCTAACAATAACCCTAACCCTAACCCTAACCCTAACCCTAACACAAACCTAACCCTAAACCTAACCCTAAACCTAACCCTAAACCTAATCCTTACCGTAACCCTAACGCAAACCTAAACCTAAACCTAACCCTAAACTTAACCCTAACCCTAACGCAAACCTAACCCTAACCATAAGCCTAAACCTAACCCTACCCCTAACCCTAACCCTAAACCTAACCCTAACCATAAACCCTAAACCTAACCCTAACCCTACCCTAACCTATCCCTAATCCTAACCCTAACCCTAAACCCTAAACCTAACCCGAACCTAACCATAACCCTAACCCTAATGCAGACCTAACCCTAACCCTAACCCTAAATGTAACCCTAATGCAAACCAAACCCTAAAACTACCCTAACCCTAACCCTAATCCTAAACCTAACGCAAACCTAAGACTAACCCTAACCCTAACCCTAACCCTAACCCTAAACCCTAGCCCTAACCCTAACCCTAACCCTAACCAAACCCTAACCCTAACCCTAAACCCTAACCTAAGCCTAACCCTAAACCATATCCCTAACCCTAAACCGAATCCAAACACTGACCCTAACACAAACGTAACCCTAACGCTAACCCTATCCCTAACGCATACCTAACCCTAACCATAACGATAACCCTAACCCTAACGCAAACCTAACCATAACCCTAACCCTAACCCTAACCCTAACACAAACCTAACCCTAACCCTAACCCTAACCATAACGCATACCTAACCCTAAACGTAACCCTAATCCTAACGCAAACCTAACCCTAAACCTAACCCTAAACTTACCCTAAGGCAAACCTAACACTAACCATAACCCTAACCCTAAACCTAAGCCTAACCCTAACCCTAACTCAAACCTAACCCTAACTCTAACCTAATCCTAACCCTACCATAACGCAAATCTAACCCTAACCCTAACCCTAAATCTAAACCTATCGCAAAACTAAGCCTTAATCCTAACCCTAATCCTAACCCTAACCCTAACCCTAAAGCTAACCTAACCCTAACCCTATACATTAACCCTAACCCTAACCCTAAAGATAACCCTAACGCAAAACTAACCCTAAACATAACGCAAACCTAAACTTAACCCTAACCCTAACCTTAACAATAATCCTGACCTTGCCCTATCCCTAAACCCTAAACCTGAACCTAATCCTAACCGTGTCCCTAAGCCTAACCCAAACCCTAACCCTAACCCTAAACCTAACCCTAACCCTAACCCTAAAGCAATCCTAACCCTTACCCTAACCCTAACCCTAAACCTAACCCTAACCCTAACCCTAACCATATCCATAACGCAAATCTAACCCTAACCCTAACCCTAACTCTAAACCTAACCCAAACCTAAGCTTAAAACCTAACCCTAATCCTAACCCTAACCCTAACCCTAAAGCTAACCTAAACCTAACCCTAACCCTAAACATTAACCCTAACCCTAACCCTAACGATAAACCTAACGGAAAACTAAACCTAACCCTAACCCTAAACCTAACGCAAACCTAAACCTAACCCTAACCCTAACCCTAAGCATGACCCTAAACCTAACCCTAACCCTAAAACCTAACCCTAACCCTAACCCTAACCGTAAACATAACCCTAACCCAAACCCTAACCCTAACCCTAAACCTAACCCTAACCATAACCCTAACGCAATCCTAACCATAACCCTAACCCTAAACCAAACGCTAACCCTAAACCTAAACCTAATCCTAACCCTAACGCAAACCTATCCCTAACCCGAACCCTAACCCTAACTCAAACCTAACCCTAACCCTAACCCTAACCCTAACCCTTACGCAAATTTAACCTAACCCTAACGCTAACCCTAACCCTAAACCTAAACCTTGGCCCTAACCCTAATCCTAACCCTAATCCTAACCCTAACTCAAACCTAACCCTAACCCTAACCCTAAAGCTAACGCAAAACTAACCCTAACCCAAACCCTAACCCGAACCCTAACCCTAACCCTTAACCTAATCCTAACCCTTACTCTAACGCAAACCTAAACCAAACCCTAACACTAAACTGAACCCTAACCCTAACGCAAACCTAACCCTAACCCTAACCCTAACCTAACCCTACCCAAACCCTAAACCTAACCCTAACCCTAACCCTAAAGCTAACCTAACCCTAACTCTAACGCAAACCTAACCCTATCCCTAACCCTAAACATTAAACCTAACCCTAACCCTAACGATAACCCTAACGCAAAACTAACCATAACCCTAACCGTAAACCTAACGCAAACCTAAACCTAACCCTAAACCTAAGCATAACCATAAACCTAACCCTAACCCTAAACCCTAACCCTAATCCTAACCCAAACGCTAACCCTAACCCTAAACCTAACCCTAACCATAACCCAAACGCAATCCTAACCCTAACCCTAACCCTAACCCTAAACCTAACCCTAACCCTAAGTCTAACGCAAACCTAACCCTAACCCTAACCCTAAACCTAACCCTAAACCTAACCCTAACGCTAACCCTAACGCAATCGTAACCCTAACCCTAACCCTAAACCTAAACATAACCCTAAACATAACCCTAACTCTATCGCAAACCTAACCCTAACCCTAACCTTAACCCTAACCCTAACCCTAACGCAAACCTAACCCTAACCCTAACCCTAACCTAAGCATAACACTTACCCTAACACTAACCCTAAACCTAACCTAACCCTAACCCTAACGAAAACCTAACCCTAACCCTAACCCTAAATCTACACCGAACGCAAACCTAACCCTTAAACTAACATTAACCGTTACCCTAACCCTAACGCAAACCTAAAACTAAACTTAACCCTAACCCTAACCATAACGCAAACATAACCCTAACCCTAACCCTGACCCTAACGCATAAATAACCCTAACCCTAACCCTAACGCGAACCCTAACCCTAAGGCAAACCTAACCCTAACCATAACCCTAACCCTAACCCTAACACAAACCTAATCCTAACCCTAACCCTAAACCTAACCCTAATTCTAACCCTAACCCTAACCCTAACGCAATCCTAACACTAACCCTCACTCTGTGCCTAACCCTAAACGTAACCCTAACCCTAAACCTTACCTTAACGCAAACCTAACCCTAAACTTAACGCTAACCATAAAAACCTAACGCTAACCCTAACCCTAACCCTAACACTAAACCCATGCCCTATCCGTAACCCTAACCCTAACCGTCACCCTAACCCTAACGCAAACCTAACCCTAACCCTAACCCTAAACCTAACGCTAACCTTAAAACTAAACTTAACCCTAAACCTAACGCAAACCTATCCCTAACCCTAACCCTAAACCGAAACCTAATCCTAACCCTAACCCTAACCTCTAGTCCTAACCCAAAACCTAACCGTAACCCAAACCCTAAACCTAATCCTAACCCTAACCATAACGAAAACCTAAACCTGCCCTAACCCTAACGCAAAACTAACCCTAACCCTAACACTAAACCTAACTCTAAACCTAACGCAAACCTAAGCCTAAACCCTAACCCTAACCTTAACCCTAACTCTAACCCTAACGATAACCTTACCCTAACCCTAACACTAAACCCTAACCCTAACCCTAACCCTAACGATAACCCTAACCCTAACCCTAACCCTTACCCTAACACTAAGGCAAAACTAACCCTAACCCTAAGCCAACCCTAACGCTAACACTAACCCTAACGCAAGCTAACCCTAACCCGAACCCTAACCCTAACCATAACCCTACCTCTACCTAACCCTAACCGTAACCTTAACCCGAAACCTAACCTTAGCCCAAACCATAATTTAACACTAAACCTAACCCTAACCCAACCCTACCCTAACCCTAACCCTAACCCTAACCCTAACCCTAACCCTAACCCTAATCCCTAAAACTAACCCTACCCTAACCTAACACTAAACCTAACCCTAACCCTAAACCCTAAACCTAACCCTAACCTAACACTAACCATAACCCTAACCCTAAACTAAGCCTAACTCTTACTAAACCTAACCCTAAACCTAACCCTAACCCTAACCCTAACGCAAACCTAACCCTAACCCTAACCCTAACCCGAACCCGAACGTATCCCTACCCTAACCTAACCCTAAACCTATCCCTAACCCTAACCCTAACCCTAACGCAAACCTAACCCTAACCCTAACCCTAAACCTAACTCTAAACCTAACGAAAACCTAAGCCTGAATCCTAACCCTTAAACTAACCCTAAACCTAACCCTAACACTAACCCTAACCCTAACCATAACGCAAACCTAACCCTTAAACTAACCCTAACACTAACCCTAACCCTAACGCAAACCTAACCCTAAACCTAACCCTAACCCTAACCCTAACGCAAACCTAACCCTAATCCTAACCCTAACCCTAACCCTAACGCATAACTAACCCTAACCCTAACCCTAAC
>NC_142501.1:100211287-100223787 GCF_057876585.1 Rhinolophus sinicus
GACCCTAAAACCTAACCCTAACCCTAACCCTAACCGTAAACATAACCCTAACACAAACCCTAACCCTAACCCTAAACCTAACCCTAACCATAACCCTAACGCAATCCTAACCCTAACCCTAACCCTAAACCAAACGCTAACCCTAAACCTAAACCTAATCCTAACCCTAACGCAAACCTATCCCTAACCCTAACCCTAACCCTAACTCAAACCTAACCCTAACCCTAACCCTAACCCTAACCCTTACGCAAACTTAAACCTAACCCTAACGCTAACCCTAACCCTAAACCTAAACCTTGGCCCTAACCCTAATCCTAACCCTAATCCTAACCCTAACTCAAACCTAACCCTAACCCTAACCCTAAAGCTAACGCAAAACTAACCCTAACCCAAACCCGAACCCGAACCCTAACCCTAACCCTTAACCTAATCCTAACCCTTACTCTAACGCAAACCTAAACCTAACCCTAACACTAAACTGAACCCTAACCCTAACGCAAACCTAACCCTAACCCTAACCCTAACCTAACCCTACCCAAACCCTAAACCTAACCCTAACCCTAACCCTAAAGCTAACCTAACCCTAACTCTAACGCAAACCTAACCCTAACACTAACCCTAAACATTAAACCTAACCCTAACCCTAACGATAACCCTAACGCAAAACTAACCATAACCCTAACCGTAAACCTAACGCAAACCTAAACCTAACCCTAAACCTAAGCATAACCATAAACCTAACCCTAACCCTAAACCCTAACCCTAATCCTAACCCAAACGCTAACCCTAACCCTAAACCTAACCCTAACCATAACCCAAACGCAATCCTAACCCTAACCCTAACCCTAACCCTAAACCTAACCCTAAACCTAAGTCTAACGCAAACCTAACCCTAACCCTAACCCTAAACCTAACCCTAAACCTAACCCTAACGCTAACCCTAACGCAATCGTAACCCTAACCCTAACCCTAAACCTAAACCTAACCCTAACCATAACCCTAACTCTATCGCAAACCTAACCCTAACCCTAACCTTAACCCTAACCCTAACCCTAACGCAAACCTAACTCTAACCCTAACCCTAACCCTAACCCTAAACTAAGCATAACACTTACCCTAACACTAACCCTAAACCTAACCTAACCCTAACCCTAACGAAAACCTAACCCTAACCCTAACCCTAAATCTACACCGAACGCAAACCTAACCCTTAAACTAACATTAACCGTTACCCTAACCCTAACGCAAACCTAAAACTAAACTTAACCCTAACCCTAACCATAACGCAAACATAACCCTAACCCTAACCCTGACCCTATCGCATAAATAACCCTAACCCTAACCCTAACGCGAACCCTAACCCTAAGGCAAACCTAACCCTAACCATAACCCTAACCCTAACCCTAACACAAACCTAATCCTAACCCTAACCCTAAACCTAACCCTAATTCTAACCCTAACCCTAACCCTAACGCAATCCTAACACTAACCCTCACTCTGTGCCTAACCCTAAACGTAACCCTAACCCTAAACCTTACCTTAACGCAAACCTAACCCTAAACTTAACGCTAACCATAAAAACCTAACGCTAACCCTAACCCTAACCCTAACACTAAACCCATGCCCTATCCGTAACCCTAACCCTAACCGTCACCCTAACCCTAACGCAAACCTAACCCTAACCCTACCCTAAACCTAACGCTAACCTTAAAACTAAACTTAACCCTAAACCTAACGCAAACCTATCCCTAACCCTAACCCTAAACCGAAACCTAACCCTAACCCTAACCCTAACCTCTAGTCCTAACCCAAAACCTAACCGTAACCCAAACCCTAAACCTAATCCTAACCCTAACCATAACGAAAACCTAAACCTGCCCTAACCCTAACGCAAAACTAACCCTAACCCTAACACTAAACCTAACTCTAAACCTAACGCAAACCTAAGCCTAAACCCTAACCCTAACCTTAACCCTAACTCTAACCCTAACGATAACCTTACCCTAACCCTAACACTAAACCCTAACCCTAACCCTAACCCTAACGATAACCCTAACCCTAACCCTAACCCTTACCCTAACACTAAGGCAAAACTAACCCTAACCCTAAGCCAACCCTAACGCTAACACTAACCCTAACGCAAGCTAACCCTAACCCGAACCCTAACCCTAACCATAACCCTACCTCTACCTAACCCTAACCGTAACCTTAACCCGAAACCTAACCTTATCCCAAACCATAATTTAACACTAAACCTAACCCTAACCCAACCCTACCCTAACCCTAACCCTAACCCTAACCCTAACCCTAACCCTAATCCCTAAAACTAACCCTACCCTAACCTAACACTAAACCTAACCCTAACCCTAAACCCTAAACCTAACCCTAACCTAACACTAACCATAACCCTAACCCTAAACTAAGCCTAACTGTTACACTAAACCTAACCCTAAACCTAACCCTAACCCTAACCCTAACGCAAACCTAACCCTAACCCTAACCCTAACCCGAACCCGAACGTATCCCTACCCTAACCTAACCCTAAACCTATCCCTAACCCTAACCCTAACCCTAACCCTAACGCAAACCTAACCCTAACCCTAACCCTAAACCTAACTCTAAACCTAACGAAAACCTAAGCCTGAATTCTAACCCTTAAACTAACCCTAAACCTAACCCTAACACTAACCCTAACCCTAACCAGAACGCAAACCTAACCCTTAAACTAACCCTAACACTAACCCTAACCCTAACGCAAACCTAACCCTAAACCTAACCCTAACCCTAACCCTAACGCAAACCTAACCCTAATCCTAACCCTAACCCTAACCCTAACGCATAACTAACCCTAACCCTAACCCTAACGCGAACCCTAAACCGAACGCAAACTTAACCCTAACCATAACACTAACCCTATCCCTAACGCAAACCTAACCCTAACCCTAACCCTAAACCTAACTCTAAGCCTAACACAAACCTAAGCCTAAATCCTAACACTAATCCTAACCCTAACCCTAACCATAACCCTAACCCTAACCCTAACCCGAATGAAAACCTAACCCTTAAAGTAACCCTAACCCTAACCCTAACCCTAACGCAAACCTAATCTTAAACCTAACCCTAACCCTAACCTTAACGCAAACCTAACCCGAAACCTAACCCTAACCCTAACCCTAACCCTAAACCTAACGCAAACCTAACCCTAACCCTAACCCTAACCCTAACCAAACCCTAAACCTAACCCTAACCCTATCGCAATCCTAACCCTAACCCTAACCCTAATCCTAACCATATCCATAAAGCAAATCTAACCCTAACCCTAACCCAAAACCTAAAGCTAACCTAAACCTAACCCTAACCCTAAACATTAACCGTAACCCTAACCCTAATAATAACCCTAACGCAAAACTAAACCTAACCCTAACCCTAAACCTAACGCAAACCTAAACCTAACCCTAACCCTAACCCTAAGCATAACCCTAACCCTAAACCTAAACCTAAAACCTAACCCTAACCCTAACCCTAACCGTAACCCTAACCCTAAACCAAACCCTAACCCTAACCCTAAACCTAACCCTAACCCTAACCCTAACGCAATCCTAACCCTAACCCTAAACCTAACCCTAAACCTAACCCTAACCCTAACCCTAACGCAAACCTAACCTAAACCTAACCCTAAACCTAACCCTAACCCTAACCCTAATGCAATCCTAACCCTCACCCTAACCCTAACACTAACGCAAACCTAACCCTAACCCTAACCCTAACCCTAACCCTAACGCAAAACTAACCCTAAACCAAACCCTAACCCGAACCCTAACCCTAACGCAAACCTATCCCTAACAATAACCCTAACCCTAACCCTAACCCTAACCCTAACACAAACCTAACCCTAACCCTAACCCTAACCATAACGCATACCGAACCCTAAACCTAACCCTAATCCTAACGCAAACCTAACCCTAAACCTAACCCTAAACTTACCCTAAGGCAAACCTAACACTAACCATAACCCTAACCCTAAACCTAAGCCTAACCCTAACCCTAACTCAAACCTAACCCTAACTCTAACCTAATCCTAACCCTACCATAACGCAAATCTAACCCTAACCCTAACCCTAAATCTAAACCTATCGCAAAACTAAGCCTTAATCCTAACCCTAATCCTAACCCTAACCCTAACCCTAAAGCTAACCTAACCCTAACCCTATACATTAACCCTAACCCTAACCCTAAAGATAACCCTAACGCAAAACTAACCCTAAACATAACGCAAACCTAAACTTAACCCTAACCCTAACCTTAACAATAATCCTGACCTTGCCCTATCCCTAAACCCTAAACCTGAACCTAATCCTAACCGTGTCCCTAAGCCTAACCCAAACCCTAACCCTAACCCTAAACCTAACCCTAACCCTAACCCTAAAGCAATCCTAACCCTTACCCTAACCCTAACCCTAAACATAACCCTAACCCTAACCCTAACCATATCCATAACGCAAATCTAACCCTAACCCTAACCCTAACTCTAAACCTAACCCAAACCTAAGCTTAAAACCTAACCCTAATCCTAACCCTAACCCTAACCCTAAAGCTAACCTAAACCTAACCCTAACCCTAAACATTAACCCTAACCCTAACCCTAACGATAAACCTAACGGAAAACTAAACCTAACCCTAACCCTAAACCTAACGCAAACCTAAACCTAACCCTAACCCTAACCCTAAGCATGACCCTAAACCTAACCCTAACCCTAAAACCTAACCCTAACCCTAACCCTAACCGTAAACATAACCCTAACCCAAACCCTAACCCTAACCCTAAACCTAACCCTAACCATAACCCTAACGCAATCCTAACCCTAACCCTAACCCTAAACCAAACGCTAACCCTAAACCTAAACCTAATCCTAACCCTAACGCAAACCTATCCCTAACCCTAACCCTAACCCTAACTCAAACCTAACCCTAACCCTAACCCTAACCCTAACCCTTACGCAAACTTAAACCTAACCCTAACGCTAACCCTAACCCTAAACCTAAACCTTGGCCCTAAACCTAATCCTAACCCTAATCCTAACCCTAACTCAAACCTAACCCTAACCCTAACCCTAAAGCTAACGCAAAACTAACCCTAACCCAAACCCTAACCCGAACCCTAACCCTAACCCTTAACCTAATCCTAACCCTTACTCTAACGCAAACCTAAACCTAACCCTAACACTAAACTGAACCCTAACTCTAACGCAAACCTAACCCTAACCCTAACCCTAACCTAACCCTACCCAAACCCTAAACCTAACCCTAACCCTAACCCTAAAGCTAACCTAACCCTAACTCTAACGCAAACCTAACCCTAACCCTAACCCTAAACATTAAACCTAACCCTAACCCTAACGATAACCCTAACGCAAAACTAACCATAACCCTAACCGTAAACCTAACGCAAACCTAAACCTAACCCTAAACCTAAGCATAACCATAAACCTAACCCTAACCCTAAACCCTAACCCTAACCCTAACCCAAACGCTAACCCTAACCCTAAACCTAACCCTAACCATAACCCAAACGCAATCCTAACCCTAACCCTAACCCTAACCCTAAACCTAACCCTAAACCTAACCCTAACCCTAACCCTAACGCAATCGTAACCCTAACCCTAACCCTAAACCTAAACCTAACCCTAACCCTAACCCTAACTCTATCGCAAACCTAACCCTAACCCTAACCTTAACCCTAACCCTAACCCTAACGCAAACCTAACCCTAACCCTAACCCTAACCCTAACCCTAACCTAAGCATAACACTTACCCTAACACTAACCCTAAACCTAACCTAACCCTAACCCTAACGAAAACCTAACCCTAACCCTAACCCTAAATCTACACCGAACGCAAACCTAACCCTTAAACTAACATTAACCGTTACCCTAACCCTAACGCAAACCTAAAACTAAACTTAACCCTAACCCTAACCATAACGCAAACATAACCCTAACCCTAACCCTGACCCTAACGCATAAATAACCCTAACCCTAACCCTAACGCGAACCCTAACCCTAAGGCAAACCTAACCCTAACCATAACCCTAACCCTAACCCTAACACAAACCTAATCCTAAGTCTAACCCTAAACCTAACCCTAATTCTAACCCTAACCCTAACCCTAACGCAATCCTAACACTAACCCTCACTCTGTGCCTAACCCTAAACGTAACCCTAACCCTAAACCTTACCTTAACGCAAACCTAACCCTAAACTTAACGCTAACCATAAAAACCTAACGCTAACCCTAACCCTAACCCTAACACTAAACCCATGCCCTTACCGTAACCCTAACCCTAACCGTCACCCTAACCCTAACGCAAACCTAACCCTAAACCTAACCCTAAACCTAACGCTAACCTTAAAACTAAACTTAACCCTAAACCTAACGCAAACCTATCCCTAACCCTAAACCGAAATCGAAACCTAACCCTAACCCTAACCCTAACCCTAACCTCTAGTCCTAACCCAAAACCTAACCGTAACCCTAACCCTAACGCAAACCTAACCCTTACCCTATCCCTAACACTAACCCTAAACATAATCCTAACCATAACCATAACGAAAACCTAAACCTACCCTAACCCTAACGCAAAACTAACCCTAACCCTAACACTAAACCTAACTCTAAACCTAACGCAAACCTAAGCCTAAACCCTAACCCTAAACTTAACCCGAACTCTAACCCTAACGCTAACCTAACACTAGCCCTAACACTAAACCCTAACCCTAACCCTAACCCTAACGATAACCCTAACCCTAACCCTAACCCTTACCCTAACACTAAGGCAAAACTAACCCTAACCCTAACACAACCCTAACGCTAACACTAACCCTAACGCAAGCTAACCCTAACCCGAACCCTAACCCTAACCATAACCCTACCTCTACCTAACCCTGACCGTAACCTTAACCCGAAACCTAACCTTAACCCAAACCATAATTTAACACTAACACTAACCCTAACCCTAACCCTGCCCTAATCCTAAACCTAACCCTAACCCTAACCCTAAACCCTAAACCTAACCCTAACATAACACTAACCATAACCCTAACCCTAACTTAAGCCTAACTCTTACACTAAACCTAACCCTAAACCTAACACTAACCCTAACCCTAACGCAAACCTAACCCTAACCCTAACCCTAACCCTAACCCGAACGTAACCCTACCCTAACCTAACCCTAAACCTAACCCTAACCCTAACCCTAACCCTAACCCTAACCCTAACCCTAACGCAAACCTAACCCTAACCCTAACCCTAAACCTAACTCTAAACCTAACGAAAACCTAAGCCGGAATCCTAACCCTAAATCTAACCCTAACCCTCACCCTAACACTAACCCTAACCCTAACCCGAACGCAAACCTAACCCTTAACCTAACCCTAACACTAACCCTAACCCTAACGCAAACCTAACCCTAATCCTAACCCTAACCCTAACCCTAACACTAACGCATAACTAAACCTAACCCTAACCCTAACGCGAACCATAAACCGAACGCAAACTTAACCCTAACCATAACCCTAACCCTATCCCTAACACAAACCTAACCATAACCCTAACCCTAAACCTAACCCTAAACCTAATCCTAACCCTACCCCTAACTCAAACCTAAACCTAACCCTAGCCCTAACCCTAACCTTAACCCTAACCTAACGCAAACCTAACCCTAACCCTTACCCTATGCCTAACCCAAAACCTAACCCTATCCCTAAACCTTACCTTAACGCAAACCTAACATTAAACTTAACGCTAACCATAAAAACCTAACGCTAACCCTAACCCTAACCGTAACCCTAACCCTAACGCAAACCTAACCGTAACCCTAACCCTAACCCGAACCCTAAAGCTAACCCTAAACTTAAACTAACCTTAACACTAACCATAACGCTAAACTAACCCTAACCCTAACCCTAACCCTAACCCTAACCCTAACCCTATCCCTAACGCAAACCTAACCCTAACCCTAACCCTAAACCTAACTCTAAGCCTAACACAAACCTAAGCCTAAATCCTAACACTAATCCTAACCCTAACCCTAACCATAACCCTAACCCTAACCCTAACACGAATGAAAACCTAACTGTTAAAGTAACCCTAACCCTAACCCTAACCCTAACCCTAACGCAAACCTAATCTTAAACCTAACCCTAACCCTAACCCTAACGCAAACCTAACCCTAACCCTAACACTAACCCTAACCCTAACGCATAACTAACCCTAACCCAAACCCTAACCCGAACCCTAACCCTAACGCAAACCTAACCCTAACCATAACCCTAACCATAACCCTAACCCTAACCCTAACACAAACCTAACCCTAACCCTAACCCTAACCCTAACCCTAAACTTAACCCTAACCATAACGCAAACCTAACCCTAACCCTAAGCCTAACCCTAACCGTACCCCTAAACCTAACCCTAAACGTAACCCTAACCCTAAACCCTAAACCTAACCCTAACCCTACCCTAACCTATCCCTAATCTTAACTCTAACCCTAAACCCTAAACCTAACCATAACCCTAACCCTAATGCAGACCTAACCCTAACCCTAACCCTAAACCTAACGCAAACCTAACCCTAACCCTAACCCTAACCCCAACACTAACCCTAAACTCTAGCCCTAACCCTAACCCTAAACCTAACCAAACCATAACCCTAATCCTAAACCCTAACCTAAGCCTAACCCTTAACCATATCCCTAACCCTAACCCGAATCCTAACCCTAACCCTAACCTAACCCTAACCCTAACCCTAAACCTAACGCAAACCTAACCCTAACCATAACCCTAACCCTAACCCTAACACAAACATAACCCTAACCCTAACCCTAACCCTAACGGAAACCTAACCATAACCCTAACCATAACCCTAACCCTAACGCATACCTAACCCTAACCATAACCATATCCCTAACCCAAACGCAAACCTAACCATAACCCTAACCCTAACCCTAACCCTTACACAAACTTAACCCTAACCCAAACCCTAACCCTAACGCATACCTAACCCTAAGCCTAACCCTAATCCTAACGCAAACCTAACCCAAAACCTAACCCTATTCTTACCCTAAGGCAAACCTAACACTAACCATAACCCTAACCCTAAACATAACCCTAAACCTAACCCTAACGCAAACCTAACCCTAACTCTAAACCTAACCCTAACCCTACCATAGCGAAAATCTAAACCTAACCCTAACCCTAAATCTAAACCTATCGCAAACCTAAGCCTTAATCCTAACCCTAATCCTAACCCTAACCCTAACCCTAAAGCTAACCTAACCCTAACCCTAACCCTAAACATTAACCCTAACCCTAAAGATAACCCTAACCCAAAACTAACCCTAAACCTAATGCAAACCTAAACTTAACCCTAACCCTAACCCTAACCATAATCCTAACCCTAACCCTATCCCTAAACCCTAACCCTGACCATAATCCTAACCGTGTCCGTAAGCCTAAACCAAACAGTAACCCTAACCTTAAACATAACCCTACCCCTAACTCTAAAGCAATCCTAACCCTAACCATAATCCTAACCCTAAACTTAACCTTAACCCTAACCCTAACGCAAACGTAACCCTAACCAAACCCTAAACCTAACCCGAACCCTAACCCTATCGCAATCCTAACCCTAACCCTAACAATAATCCTAACCATATCCATAAAGCAAATCTAACCCTAACCCAAACCCTAACTCTAAACCTAAGTCAAACCTAAGCTTAAATCCTAACCCTAATCCTAACCCTAACCCTAACCCTAAAGCTTACCTAAACCTAACCCTAACCCTAAACATTAAACCTAACCCTAACCCTAACGATAAACCTAACGCAAAACTAAACCTAACCCTAACCCTAAACCTAACGCAAACCTAAACCTAACCCTAACCCTAACCCTAAGCATAACCCTAACCCTAACCCTAACCCTAAAACCTAACCCTAACCCTAACCCTAACCGTAACCCTAACCCTAACCCAAACCCTAACCCTAACCCTAAACCTAACCCTAACCTAACCCTAACGCAATTCTAACCCTAACCCTAACCCTAACCCTAAACCTAACCCTAACCCTAACCCTAACGCAACCCTAACCCTAAACCTAACCCTAAACCTAACCATAACCCTAACCCTAATGCAATCCTAACCCTAACCTAACCCTAACCCTAACGCAAACCTAACCCTAAACCTAACCCTAACCCTAACCCTTACCCTAACACTAAGGCAAAACTAACCCTAACCCTAACCCAACCCTAACACTAACACTAACCCTAACGCAAGCTAACCCTAACCCGAACCCTAACCCTAACCATAACCCTACCTCTACCTAACCCTAACCGTAACCTTAACCCGAAACCTAACCTTAACCCAAACCATAATTTAACACTAACCCTAACCCTAACCCTAACCCTACCCTAATCCTAACCCTAACCCTAACCCTAACCCTAACCCTAAACCCTAAACCTAACCCTAACATAACACTAACCATAACCCTAACCCAAACTTAAGCCTAACTCTTACACTAAACCTAACCCTAAACCTAACACTAACCCTAACCCTAACGCAAACCTAACGCTAACCCTAACCCTAACCCTAACCCGAACGTAACCCTACCCTAACCTAACCCTAAACCTAACCCTAACCCTAACCCTAACCCTAACCCTAACCCTAACGCAAACCTAACCGTAACCCTAACCCTAAACCTAACTCTAAACCTAACGAAAACCTAAGCCTGAATCCTAACCCTAAATCTATCCCTAACCCTAACCCTAACACTAACCCTAACCCTAACCAGACGCAAACCTAACCCTTAACCTAACCCTAACACTAACCCTAACCCTAACGCAAACCTAACCCTAAACCTAACCCTAACCCTAACCCTAACGCAAACCTAACCCTAATCCTAACCCTAACCCTAACCCTAACCCTAACGCATAAATAACCCTAACCCTAACCCTAACGCGAACCATAAACCGAACGCAAACTTAACCCTAATCATAACCCTAACCCTATCCCTAACACAAACCTAACCATAACCCTAACCCTAAACCTAATCCTAACCCTACCACTAACTCAAACCTAAACCTAACCCTAGCCCTAACCCTAACCTTAACCCTAACCTAACGCAAACCTAACCCTAACCCTAACCCTAATCCCAACCCAAACGCAATCCTAACCCTAACCCTTACCCTATGCCTAACCCAAAACCTAACCCTATCCCTAAACCTTACCTTAACGCAAACCTAACATTAAACTTAACGCTAACCATAAAAACCTAACGCTAACCCTAACCCTAACCGTAACCCTAACCCTAACGCAAACCTAACCGTAACCCTAACCCTAACCCGAACCCTAAAGCTAACCCTAAACTTAAACTAACCTTAACCCTAACCATAACGCTAAACTAACCCTAACCCTAACCCTAACCCTAACCCTAACCCTATCCCTAACGCAAACCTAACCCTAACCCTAACCCTAAACCTAACTCTAAGCCTAACACAAACCTAAGCCTAAATCATAACACTAATCCTAACCCTAACCCTAACCATAACCCTAACCCTAACCCTAACCCGAATGAAAACCTAACCGTTAAAGTAACCCTAACCCTAACCCTAACCCTAACCCTAACGCAAACCTAATCTTAAACCTAACCCTAACCCTAACCCTAACGCAAACCTAACCCTAACCCTAACACTAAACCTAACCCTAACGCATAACTAACCCTAACCCAAACCCTAACCCGAACCCTAACCCTAACGCAAACCTAACCCTAACCATAACCCTAACCATAACCCTAACCCTAACCCTAACACAAACCTAACCCTAACCATAACCCTAAACCTAATCCTAAACGTAACACTAACACAAACCTAAACATAACCCTAACCCTAAACTTAACCCTAACCATAACGCAAACCTAACCCTAACCCTAAGCCTAAACCTAACCGTACCCCTAAACCTAACGCTAAACGTAACCCTAACCCTAAACCCTAAACCTAACCGTAACCCTACCCTAAACTATCCCTAATCTTAACTCTAACCCTAAACCCTAAACCTAACCATAACCCTAACCCTAATGCAGACCTAACCCTAACCCTAACCCTAACCCTAACGCAAACCTAACCCTAAACTTAACCCTAACCCTAACCCTAACCCTAAACCTAACGCAAACCTAACCCTAACCCTAACCCTAACCCTAACACTAACCCTAAACCCTAGCCCTAACCATAACCCTAAACCTAACCAAACCCTAACCCTAACCCTAAACCCTAACCTAAGCCTAACCCTTAACCATATCCCTAACCCTAACCCGAATCCTAACCCTAACCCTAACCTAACCCTAACCCTAACCCTAAACCTAACGCAAACCTAAGCCTAACCATAACCCTAACCTTAACCCTAACACAAACATAACCCTAACCCTAACCCTAACCCTAACGGAAACCTAACCATA
>NC_142501.1:100228787-100231287 GCF_057876585.1 Rhinolophus sinicus
CCTAACCCTAACGCAAACTGAACCGTAACCCTAAACCTAACCCTAACCCTAACCATAACGGAAACCTAACCCTAACCCTAACCCTAACCCTAACCCTAAACCGTAACCTAACCCTACCCTAACCTAACCCTAAAACTAACACTAACCCTAAACCCTAAACCTAACCCTAACCTAACACTAAGCCTAACCCTAACCCTTACGCAAACTTATCCCTAACCCTAACCATAACCCTAACCCTAAACTTAAACCCTGGCCCTAACCCTTACCCTAACCCTAACCCTAATCATAACCCTAACCCTAACTCAAAACTAACCCTAAAGCTAACTCTAACCTTAAACTCACCTTAACCCTAACCCTAACGCTAACCTAACCCTAACCCTAACCCTAAACCTAACCCTAAACCTAACCCTAACCCTAAGCCTAACGCAAACCTAACCCTAACCATAACCCTAACCCTAACCCTAAACCTAAACCCAACTCTAACCCTAACCCTAACGCAAACTTAACCCTAACCCTATCCCTAAACATTAACCCTAACCCTAACACTAACGATAACCCTAACGCAAAACTAACCCTAACCCTAACCCTAAACCTAGCGCAAACCTAAACCTAAACCATAACCATAACCCTAACCCTAAACCTAACCCTAAACCCTAACCTAACACTAACCCTAACCATAACCCTAACCCTAACTCAAACCCTAACCCTAACCATAAACCTAAGCGAACCCTAACCCTAACGCAATCCTAACCCTAACCCTAAACCTATGCCTAACCCTAAACCTAACCCTAAAACTTAACTTAACGCAAACATAACCCTAAACGTAATGCTAACCATAAAAACCTAACGCTAACCCTAACCCTAACCCTAACCCTAAACCCTTGCCCTATCCCTATCCCTAACCGTAACACTAACCGTAACCCTAACCCTAACGCAAATGTAACCCTAACCCTAACCTTAAACCTAACCCTAACTTTAAATCTAAACTTAACCCTAACCCTAACGCAAACCTATCCCTAACCCTAAACCCTAAATCGAAAACTAACCCTAACCCTAACCCTAACCCTAAACCCTAGTCCTAACCCAAAACCTAACTGGAACCCTAACCCTAACGCAAATCTAACCCTAACCCTAACCCTAACCCTAAACCGAATCCTAACCCTAACTATAACGCAAACCTGTACCTAACCCTAACCCTAACCTTAACCCTAACCCTAACGCAAACCTAACCCTAACCCTAACACTAACCTTAAGCTAACGCAATCCTAACTCTAACCCTAACCCTATACCTAAGCCTAAACCTAACCCTAACCCTCAACATAACCTTAACGCAAACCTAACCCTAAAATTAACGCTAACCATAAAAACCTAACGCTAACCCTAACCCTTTCCCTAACCCTAACCCTACGCAAAACTAACCATAATCCTACCCCTAACCCTAACCCTAAACCTAACATTAATCTTAAACCCTAACCCTAACCCTAACCCTACCCTAACCCTAAGCCTAAACCCTAAACCTAACCCTAACCCTAACCCTAACGCAAACCCAACCCTAACCCTAACCCTAACACTAACGCAAACCTAACCCTAACCCTAACCCTAACTAAACCTAACCCTTAACCCTACCCTAACCCTAACTCTAACCCTAACCCTAAACCTAACCGTAACTTGAAACCTAAACTTAACCCAAACCCTAACCTAACCCTAACCCCAACCCTAACCCTAACCCTAACCCTACCCTAACCCTAACCCTAACCCTAACCCTAAACCTAAACCTAAACCTAACCCTAACCCTAACCCTAACCCTAATCCTAACCCAAACCCTAACGCAAACCTAACCATAACCCTAACTCTAACCCTAACCCTAAAACTAAACATAAACTTAACCCTAACGAAAACCTAACCTTAACCCTAAACCTAACCCTAACCATAACGCAAACCTAACCCTAACCCTAACCCTAACCTTACGCAAACATAACCCTAACCCTAACCTTAACCCGAAACCTAACCTTAACCCTAAACCTAACCTTAACCCTAACACTAACCTAACCCTAACCCTAAACCTAACCCTAACCCAAAACTAACCCTAACCCTAACCCTAACCCTAATCCTAACCCTAACCATAACCCAAAACTAACCCTAGCCCTAACCCTTACCATAACCATAACCCTAACTCAACCTAATCTAACCCTAACTCTAACCCGATACCAAACCTTAACCCTAACCCAAAACTAACCCTAACACTAACTCTAACCCTTACCCTAACCCTAACGCAAACCTAACCCTAAACCTAACCTTAAGCATAACCCTAACTTTAACGCAAAGCTAACCCTAACACTAACCCTAACGCAATCCTAACCCTAACCCTAACCTTAACCCTAACCCTAACGCGTAGCCAAACCTAAACCTAACCTTAACCCTAACCCTAACCTTACCGCAAACCTATCCCTAACTATAACCCTAACCCTAACGCTAACAGAAACCTAACCCTAACCCTAAC
>NC_142501.1:100236287-100246287 GCF_057876585.1 Rhinolophus sinicus
ACCCTTGCCCTATCCCTATCCCTAACCGTAACACTAACCGTAACCCTAACCCTAACGCAAATGTAACCCTAACCCTAACCTTAAACCTAACCCTAACATTAAATCTAAACTTAACCCTAACCCTAACGCAAAACTATCCCTAACCCTAAACCCTAAATCGAAAACTAACCCTAACCCTAACCCTAACCCTAAACCCTAGTCCTAACCCAAAACCTAACTGGAACCCTAACCCTAACGCAAATCTAACCCTAACCCTAACCCTAACCCTAAACCGAATCCTAACCCTAACTATAACGCAAACCTGTACCTAACCCTAACCCTAACCTTAACCCTAACCCTAACGCAAACCTAACCCTAACCCTAACACTAACCCTAACCTAACGCAATCCTAAATCTAACCCTAACCCTATACCTAAGCCTAAACCTAACCCTAACCCTCAACATAACCTTAACGCAAACCTAACCCTAAAATTAACGCTAACCATAAAAACCTAACGCTAACCCTAACCCTTTCCCTAACCCTAACCCTACGCAAAACTAACCCTAAACATAACCCTAAACCTAACCCTAAACCTAACCCTAACCATAATCCTACCCCTAACCCTAACCCTAAACCTAACCCTAATCTTAAACCCTAACCCTAACCCTAACCCTACCCTAACCCTAAACCTAAACCCTAAACCTAACCCTAACCTAACCCTCACCCTAACCCTAATGCAAACCTAACCCTAAACCTAACCCTAACCCTAACCCTAACGCAAACCCAACCCTAACCCTAACCCTAACTAAACCTAACCCTTAACCCTAGCCCTAACCCTAACACTAACCCTAACCCTAAACCTAACCGTAACTTGAAACCTAAACTTAACCCAAACCCTAACCTAACCCTAACCCCAACCCTAACCCTAACCCTAACCCTACCCTAACCCTAACCCTAACCCTAACCCTAACCCTAACCCTAAACCTAAACCTAAACCTAAACCTAACCCGAACCCTAACCCTAACCCTAACCCTAATCCTAACCCAAACCCTAACGCAAACCTAACCATAACCCTAACTCTAACCCTAACCCTAAAACTAAACATAAACTTAACCCTAACGCAAACCTAACCTTAACCCTAAATCTAACCCTAACCATAACGCAAGCCTAACCCTAACCCTAACCCTAACCTTACGCAAACCTAACCCTAACCCTAACCTTAACCCGAAACCTAACCTTAACCCTAAACCTAACCTTAACCCTAACACTAACCTAACCCTAACCCTAAACCTAACCCTAACCCAAAACTAACCCTAACCTAACCCTAACCCTAATCCTAACCCTAACCATAACCCAAACCTAACCCTAGCCCTAACCCTTACCATAACCATAACCCTACCTCAACCTAATCTAACCCTAACCCTAACCCGATACCAAACCTTAACCCTAACCCAAAACTAACCCTAACACTAACCCTAAACCTTACCCTAACCCTAACGCAAACCTAACCCTAAACCTAACCTTAACCATAACCCTAACTTTAACGCAAAGCTAACCCTAACCCTAACCCTAACGCAATCCTAACCCTAACCCTAACCTTAACCCTAACCCTAACGCGTAGCCAAACCTAAACCTAACCTTAACCCTAACCCTAACCTTACCGCAAACCTATCCCTAACTATAACCCTAACCCTAACCCTAACAGAAACCTAACCCTAACCCTAACCATAACCCTAACCCTAACGCAAAGCTAAACATAACCCTAACCCTAACTCTAACGCTAAGGCATACCTAACTCTAACCCTAACCCTAACGCAAATCTAACCATATCCCTAACCCTAACCCTAACCCTAACCCTAACACAAACCTAACATTAACCCTAACCCTAACGCATACCTAACCCTAACCCAATCCTTAATCCTAACGCAAACCTAACCCTAACCCTAACCCTAAACTAACCCTAACGCAAACCTAACCCTAAACCTAACCATAACCCTAAACCTAACCCTAAACCTAACACTAACGCAAACCTAACCCTAACCATAACCCTAACCCTAACCCTAACCATAACGGAAAACTAACCCTAAACCTAACCCTAACCCTAAACCGTAACCTCACCCTACCATAACCTAACCCGAAACCTAACCCTAACTCTAAACCCTAAACCTAACCCTAACATAACACTAACCCTAACCCTAACCATAACCATAACCCTAAACCTAACCCTAAACTTAAACCTAACCCTAACCGTAACGCAAACCTAACTTTAACCCTAACCCTAACCCTAACCCTAACGCAAACCTAACCCTAACCCTAACCCTAACCCTAACCCTTACGCACACTTAACCCTAACCCTAACTGTAACTCTAACCCTAAACTTAAACCCTTGCCCTAACATAACCCTAACCCTAACCCTAACCCTAACTCAAACCTAACCCTAAAGCTAACCCTAATCTTTAACTAACCCTAACCCTAAACCTAAACCTAACCCTAAACCTAACCCTAACCCTAACCCTAACCCTAACCCTAACCCTAACGCAAACCTAACCCTAACCCTAAACCTAACCCTAACCCTAACCCTAACCCTTAACCCTAACTCTAACCCAACCCTAATCCTAACCCTAACCCTAACCCTAACCTTAACCCTAACCCTAACACTAACCCTAACCCTAACCCTAACCCTAACCCTAAGCCTAACCCTACCCCTAACGCAAACCTACCCCTAACCCAGCCCTAAAGCTAACCCTAACCTTAAAATTAACCTTATCCCTAACACTAACGCAAACCTAACCCTAAACCTAAACCTAACACTAACCCTAACGCAAACCTAAAACTAACCCTAACCTAACGCTAAACCTAACACAAATCTAACCCTAAATTCTAACCCTAAATGTAACCCTAAGTGTAACCCTAACGCTAACCTAACACTAACTTTAACTCTAAACCCTAACCCTAACCCTAACCCTAACGATAACACTAACACAAACCTAATCCTAACCCTAACCCAGCCCTAACACTAAACATAAACCTAAACCTATTCCTAACACTAACCCTAACCCTAACCCTAAACCTAACCTAACACTAACCCTAACCCTAACCCTAACCCTTTCCCTAATCCTAACCCTACGCAAACCTAACCCTAACCATAACCCTAACCCTAAACCTGACCCTAACCCTAACCATAATCCTACCCCTAACCCTAACCCTAAACCTAACCCTAACCTTAAACCCTAACCCTAACCCTAACCCTACACTAACCCTAACCCTAAACCCTAAACCTAACCCTAACCTAACCCTAACCCTAACCCTAATGCAAACCTAACCCTAACACTAACCCTAACGTAAACCTAACCCTAACCCTAACCCTAACCCTAACGCAAACCTAACCCTAACCCTAACCCTAACTATCCCTAAACCTAAACCCTAGCCCAAACCCTAACCCTACCCCTAACACTAACCTTAACCCTAACCCTAACCCGAAACCTAAACTTAACCCAAACCCTAACCTAACACTAACCCCAACCCTAACCCTAACCCTAACCCTACCCTAACCCTAACCCTAAGCCTAACCCTAACCCTAACCTTAAACCATAAACCTAACCGTACACTAACCTAACCCTAAACCTAACCCTAACACTAAACCCTAAATTTAACACTAACCTAACACTAACCATAAACCTAACCCTAACCTAAGGCTAACACTTACCCTAACCCTAACTCTAAACCTAACCCTAAACCTAAACCTAACCTTATCCCTAACGCAAACCTAACCTTAAACCTAACCCTAACCCTAAACATAACGCAAACCTAACCCTAACACTAACCCTAACACTAACATTACGCAAACTTAATCCTAACCCTAACCCTTACCCTAACGCAAACCTAACCCTAACCCTAACCTTAAACCGAAACCTAACCTTAAACCTAACCTTAACCTTCACCATAACACTAACCTAACCCTAACCCTAAACCTAACCCTAACCCAAACCTAACCCTAACCCTAACCCTAACCCTAACCCTAACGCAAACCTAACCCTAACCCTAACCCTTACCATAACCATAACCCTACATCAACCTAATCCTAACCCTAATCCTAACCCGATACCTAACCTTAACCCTAACCGAAACCTAACCCTAACACTAACCCTAACCCTTACCCTAACCCTAACGCAAACCTAACCCTAAACCTAACCCTATCCCTAACCCTAACCTTAACGCAAACCTAACCCTACCCTAACCCTAAACATACGCAAACCTTACCCTAACACTACCCTTAACCCTAACCCTAACGCGTAGCTAAACTTAAACCTAACTCTAACCCAAACCTAACCCTAACCCTATCCCTAAACCTAATGCTAACCCTAACCATTACGCAAACATAAACCTAAACCTAACCCTAAACTTAACCCAAACCCTAACGCAAACGTACCCCTAAACCAGCCGTAAAGCTAACACTAACTTTAAAATTAACCTTAATCCTACCCTAATGCAAAACTAACCCTAACCCTAAACCTAACACTATCCCTAAAGCAAACCAAACACTAACCCTAACCTAACCGTAAACCTAAGGCAAATCTAACACTAAATCCTAACCCTAACTTTAACCCTAACTTTAACACTAACGCTAACCTAATCTTACCCTAACTCTAAACCCTAACCCTAATCCTAACCCTAATGATAAACCTAACACAAACCTAACCCTAACCCTAACCCAGCCCTAACACTAAACCTAACCCTAAACCTATCCCTAACCCTAACCCTAACCCTAACCCTAACCCTAACCCTAAACCTAACATAACACTAACCCTAACCCTAACTCTAACCCTTTCCCTCACCCTAAACTCTGCAAAACTAACCCTAACCATAACCCTAACCCTAACCCTAACCCTAACCCTAACCCTAACCATAATCCTACCCCTAACCCTAACCCTAACCCTAACCCTAACCCTAACCCTAATCCTAAACCCTAAACCTAACCCTAACCTAACCCTAACCCTAACCCTAATGCAAACCTAACCCTAAACCTAACCCTAACGCAAACCTAACCCTAACCCTAACCCTAACGCAAACCTAACCCTAACCCTAACCCTAACTAACGCTAAACCTAAACCCTAGCCCTAACCCTAACCCTAACCCTAACCCTAAACCTAACCGTATCCTGAAACCTAAACTTAACCCAAACCCTAAACTAACCCTAACCCCAACCCTAACCCTAACAATAACCCTACCCTAACCCTAACCCTAACCCTAACACTAACCCTAACCCTAACCCTAAACCTAACATAACACTAACCCTAACCGTAAACCTAACCCTTTCCCTAACAGTAACCCTACGCAAAACTAACCCTAAACATAACCCTAACCCTAACCCTAACCCTAACCCTAACCATAATCCTACCCCTAACCCTAACCCTAAACCTAACCCTAACCTTAAACCCTAACCCTAACCCTAACCCTACCCTAACCCTAAACCTAAACCCTAAACCTAACCCTAACCTAACCCTAACCCTAACCCTAATGCAAACCTAACCCTAGCCCTAACCCTTACCATAACCATAACCCTACCTCAACCTAATCCTAACCCTAACCCTAACCCGATACATAACCTTAACACTAACGCAAAACTAACCCTAAACATAACACTAACCCTACCCTGACCTTAACGCAAAGCTAACCCTAACCCTAACCCTAACGCAATCCTAACCCTAACACTAACGTTAACCCTAACCATAACGCGTAGCCAAACATAAACCTAACCTAAACCCTAAACCTAACCTTACCGCAAACCTATCCCTAACTATAACCCTAACACTAACCCTAACAGAAACCTATCCCTAACCCTAACCATAACCCTAACCCTAACGCAAACCTAAACATAACCCTAACCATAACCCTAACGCTAAGGCATACCTAACTCTAACCCTAACCCTAACGCAAATCTAACCATATCCCTAACCCTAACCCTAACCCTAACACAAACCGAACCCTAACCCTAACCCTAACCCTAACGCATACCTAACCCTAACCCTAACCCTAATCCTAACGAAAACCTAACCCTAACCCTAACCCTAAACTAACCCTAACGCAAACCTAATCCTAAACCTAAACCTAACCCTAAACCTAACCCTTAACCTTACCCTAACGCAAACCTAACCCTAACCATAACCCTAACCGTAACCCTAACCATAACGGAAACCTAACCCTAACCTTAACCCTAACCCTAATCCGTAACCTAACCCTACCCTAACCTAACCCGAAACATAACCCTAACTCTAAACCCTAAACCTAACCCTAACATAACACTAACCCTAACCCTAACCCTAACCATAACCCTAAACCTAACGCTAACCCTAAACTGAAACCTAACCCTAACCGTAACGCAAACCTAACTTTAACCCTAACCCTCTCCCTAACCCTAACGCAAACCTAACCCTAACCCTAACCCTAACCCTAACCCTAACCCTTACGCAAACTTAACCCTAACCCTAACCGTAACTCTAACCCTAAACTTAAACCCTTGCCCTATCCTAACCCTAACCCTAACCCTAACCCTAACCCTAACTCAAACCTAACCCTAAATCTAACCCTAACCTGTAACTAACCCTAACCCTAACCCTAACCCTAACCCTAACGCAAAACTAACCCTAACCCTAACACTAACCCTAACCCTAACCCTAACCCTAACACTAACCCTAACCCTAACCCTAATCCTAACCCTAACCCTAACCCTAACCCTAACCCTAACGCAAACCTAAACCTAACCCAGCCCTAAAGCTAACCCTAACCTTAAAATTAACCTTAACCCTAACCCTAACGCAAGCCTAACCCTAACCTTAAACCTAACACTAAACATAACGCAAACCTAACACTAACCCTAACCTAAACCTAAACCTAACGCAAATATAACCCTAAATCCTAACCCTAAATTTAACCCTAACTGTAACCCTAACGCTAACCTAACACTAACCCTAACTCTAAACCCTAACCCTAACCCTAACCCTAACGATAACACTAACACAAACCTAACCCTAACCCTAACCCAGCCTTAACACTAAACATAAACCTAAACCTATCCCTAACCCTAACCCTAACACTAAGACTAACTCTAACCCTAACCCTAACCCTAACCCTAACCCTAAACCTAACCTAACACTAACCCTAACCCTAACCATTTCCCTAACCCTAACCCTACGCAAAACTAACCCTAACCATAACCCTAACCCTAACCCTAACCCTAACCATAATCCTACACCTAACCCTAACCCTAAACCTAACCCTAACCTTAAACCCTAACCCTCACCCTAACCCTACCCTAACCCTAACCATAAACCATAAACCTAAACCTAACTTAACCCTAACACTAACCCTAATGCAAACCTCACCCTAAACCTAACCCTAACCCTAACGTAAACCTAACCCTAACCCTAAACCTAACCCTAACCCTAACCTTAACCCTAACCTTAACCCTAACCCTAACCCGAAACATAAACTTAACCCAAACCCTAAACTAACACTAACCCCAACCCTAACCCTAACCCTAACCCTACACTAACCCTAACCCTAACCGTAAACCTAACCCTAAACCATAAACCTAACCGTACCCTAACCTAACCCTAAACCTAACCCTAACACTAAACCCTAAATTTAACACTAACCTAACACTAACCATAAACCTAACCCTAACCTAAGGCTAACACTTACCCTAACCCTAACACTAACCCTAACCCTAAACCTAAACCTAACCTCAACCCTAACGCAAACCTAACCTTAACCCTAACCCTAACCCTGACCATAACGCAAACCTAACCCTAACCATAACCCTAACACTAACCTTACGCAAACTTAACCCTAACCCTAACCCTTACCCTAACGCAAACCTAACCCTAACCCTAACCATAAACCGAAACCTAACCTTAACCCTAACCCTAAACTTAACCCTAACACTAACCTAACCCTAACCCTAAACCTAACCCTAACCCTAAACCTAACCCTAACCCAAACCTAACCCTAACCCAAAACCTAACCCTAACCCTAACGCAAACCTAATCCTAATCCTAACCCTAACCCAAACCCTAACGCAAACCTAACCCTAACCCTAACCATAAACCTAAACCTAACGCTAACCCTAAACCTAAACTTAACCCTAACCCTAACGCAAACCTAAACCTAACCCTAACCCTAACCCTAATCCTAACCCAAACCCTAAAGCAAACCTAACCATAACCCTAACTCTAACCCTAACCCTAAACCTAAACCTAACCTTAACCCTAACGCAAACCTAACCTTAACCCTAACCTTAACCCTAAACATAACGCTAACCTAACCCTAAACCTAACCCTAACTTTACGCTAACTTAACCCTAACCCTAAACCTTACCCTAACGCAAACCTAATCCTAACCGTAACCTTAACCCGAAACCTAACCTTAACGCTAACCCTAACCTTAACCCAAACCCTAACGCAAACCTACCCTTAACCCAGCCCTAATGCTAACCCTAACCTTAAAATTAACCTTAACCCTAACCCTAACGCAAACCTAACCCTAACCCTAAACCTAACACTAACCCTAACGAAAACCTAAGACTAACCCTAACCTAACCCTAACCTAACGCTAACCCTAACACTAAAACCTAAACCTAACCCTAACGCAAACCTAACCTAACACTAACCCTAACACTAACCCTAAACCTAACCTAACGCAAACCTAACCCTAACCCTAACCCAAACCTAAACCTAACCCTAACCCTAAAGCTAACCCTAACCTTAAACTAACCTTAACCCTAACCCTAACGCTAACCTAACCCTAACACTAATCCTAACCCTAAACCTAACCGTAACCCTAACGCAAACCAACCCTAAATCTAAACCTAACCCTAACCCTAACGCAAACCTAAGCCTAAACCTAACCCTACCCCTAACCCTAACCCTAACGCATAACTACCCTAAACCTAACCCTAACCCGAACCCTAACCCTAACGCAAACCTAACCTTAACCATAACCCTAACCCTAACCCTAACGCAAAGCTAACGCTAACCCTAACCCTAAACTTAACCCTAAACCTAATCATAACCCTAACCCTAACGCAAACCTAAACCTAACACTAACCCTAAACTTAAACCTAACCCTAACGCAAACGTAACCCTAACCCTAACCCTACCCTAGCCCTAAAAATCCTAAACCTAAACCTACCCCTAAACCTTACCTTAACGCAAAACTAACACTAAACTTAACGATAACCATAAAAACCTAACGCTAACCCTAACCCTAACCCTAAACGTAACCCTAAACCTAAACCCTTCCCCTATCCGTAACCCTAAACCTAACCCTAACCCTGACCCTAAACCTAACCCTAACCTTAAAACTAAACTTAACCCTAACACTAACGCAAACCTATCCATAACCATAAACCTAAACCGAAAGCTAACCCTAACCCTAACCCTAACCCTAAACCCTAGAGCTAACCCAAACCCTAACCGAAACCCTAATCGTAACGCAAATCTAACCCTAACCCTAACCCTAAATCGAAAACTAACCCTAACCCTAACCCTAACCCTAAACCCTAGTCCTAACCCAAACCCTAACTGGAACCCTAATCGTAACGCAAATCTAACCCTAACCCTAACCCTAACCCTAAACCGAATCCTAACCCTAACTATAACGCAAACCTAGACCTAACCCTAACCCTAACCTTAACCCTAACCCTAACGCAAACCTACCCCTACCCAGCCATAAAGCTAACCCTAAACTTAAAACTAACCTTAATCCTAACCCTAACGCAAACCTAACCCTAACCCTAAACCTAACACTAACCCTAACGGAAACGTAACACTAACCCTAACCTAACCCTAACCTAACGCTAAACCTAACACTAAACCCTAACCCTAACGATAACCCTAACATAAACGTAACCCTAACCCTAACCCACCCCTAACACTAAATGTAACCCTAAACCTAACCCTAACCCTAACCTAATGCAAACCTAACCCTAACCCTAACCCAACCCTAACCCTAAGCCTAACC
>NC_142501.1:100251287-100283787 GCF_057876585.1 Rhinolophus sinicus
ACTAAACTTAACCCTAACTCTAACGCGTAGCTAAACCTAAACCTAACCTTAACCCTAACCATAACCTTACCGCAAACCTAACCCTAACTATAACCCTAACCCTAACAGAAATCTAACACTAACGCTAACCATAACACTAACCCTAACGCAAACCTAACCATAACCCTAACCCTAACCCTAACCCTAATGCATACCTAACTCTAAACCTAACCCTAACGCAAATCTAACCATATCCCTAACCCTAACCCTAAACCTAACACAAACCTAACCCTAACCCTAACCCTAACCCTAATGCATACCTAACCCTGACCCTAAACCTAATCCTAACGAAAACCTAACCCTAACCCTAACCCTAAACTAACCCTAATGCAAACCTAACCCTAAACCTAACACTAACTCTAAACCTAACCCTAAACCTAACCCTAACCCAAACCTAACCCTAATCCTAACCCTAACCCTAAAACGTAACCTAACCCTACACTAACCTAACCCGAAACCTAACCCTAACCCTAAAACCTAAACCCTAAACCTAACCCTAACATAACACTAACCCTAACCGTAACCATAATCCTACCCCTAACCCTAACCCTAAACCTAACCCAAACTTAAACCCTAACCCTAACCCTATGCCTACCCTAACCCTAACCCTAAACCCTAAACCTAACCCTAACCTAACCCTAACCCTAACCCTAACAGAAATCTAACACTAACGCTAACCATAACACTAACCCTAACGCAAACCTAACCATAAACCTATCCCTATCCCTAACCCTAACCCTAACCCTAACCTTACCCTAAACATAACGCTAACCTAACCCTAAACCTAACCCTAACTTTACGCTAACTTAACCCTAACCCTAAACCTTACCCTAACGCAAACCTAATCCTAACCGTAACCTTAACCCGAAACCTAACCTTAACGCTAACCCTAACCTTAACCCAAACCCTAACGCAAACCTACCCTTAACCCAGCCCTAAAGCTAACCCTAACCTTAAAATTAACCTTAACCCTAACCCTAACGCAAACCTAACCCTAACCCTAAACCTAACACTAACCCTAACGAAACCTAAGACTAACCCTAACCTAACCCTAACCTAACGCTAACCCTAACACTAAAACCTAAACCTAACCCTAACGCAAACCTAACCTAACACTAACCCTAACACTAACCCTAAACCTAACCTAACGCAAACCCAACCCTAACCCTAACGCTAACCCCAAACCTAACACTAAAACTAAACCTAACCCTAACGCAAACCTAACCCTAACCTTAACACTAAACCTAAACCTAAACGAAACCCTAGCGTAAACCTAAACCTAACCCTAACCATAAAACTAAACTCTAACCCTAACCCTAACCCGAAACCTAACGCTAACCTAACCCAAAACCTAACGCTAACCCTAAACCTAACCTAATCCTAACCCTAACCCTATCCTTAAGCCTAACCCTAACACAAAATTATAACCCTAACCATAACCCTAACCCTAACGCTAAAATAACCCTAAACCTAACGCTAACCCTAACCCTAACAGTAACCCTAACCTAAACCTAAACCCTAACCATAAAGCTAACCCTTTCCATAACCATAACCATAACCATAACCATAAAACCCTAATGCTAACCCTAACCCTAACCCTATTTAACGCAAACCTAACACTAACCCTAAACCTAACCCTAAACCTAATCCTAACCCCAACCTTAAGGAAAAACTAACCCTAACCCTAACCCTAACCCTAACCCTAACCCCTAACCCTAACCTTAACCCTTCCTCTACCCCTAACCCTAATCCTAACCCTAAAACTAACCCTAAACACAAACACTAAACTTAACCCTAAAACTTACCCTAAAACCTAAACCTAACCCTAAATTTAAACCCTAAACACAAACCCTAACCTAAAAATACCCTAACCCTTACCCTAACTAACCCTAACCCTAACCCTAACCCTAACCCTAACCTAACACTAACCCAAACCCTAACCCTAACCCTAACCTTAACCCTAACCCTAACCTATACCTAACCCAAACCCTAACCCTAACCCTAACCCTAACCTTAAACCTAAACCCTAACCCTAACCCTAACCCTAACCCAAACGCAAACCTAAACCTCACCCTAACCCTAACCCTAATCCTAACACTAAACCTAACCATAACCCTAATCATAACGCAAAAGTAACCCTAAATCTAAACCTAAACTAACCCTAACCATAACCCTAACGCAAAACTAAACCTAACCCTAACACTGACCCTAACCCTAAACCCTAAAACTAACCCTACCCCTAACCCTAACACTAACCGTAAAACCTAACCGTAACCCAAAACCTAACCATAAACCCTAACCCTAACCCTAACCCTAACCTTAACCCTAACCCTAATCTAAACCTAACCCAAACCCTTACCCTACTCCTAACCCTAACCTAACCCTAACCCTAAACCTAACCCTCCCCCTACCCATAACCCTTACCCTAACACTAACCCTAACCCTACACTAAACTCTAACTCTAAACCTAACAATATCCCTAACCCTACAACTAACACTTAACATAAACCCTAAACTTAACACTAACCCTAACACAAACCTAACCCTAACCCTAACCCTAACCCTAAACTAACCCTAATCCTAAATCTAATCCTAACCCTAAACCCTAACCCTAACAATAACCCTAACCTCAACCTAATCCAAAACCTAACCCTAACCCTAAACCTACACTAACTCTCACAATAACCCTAAACACTAACCCGAACGCAAAACTAACCCTAACCCTAACCCTAACACTTACACTAAACCTAACCCTAACCCTAAGCCTAAAGCAAACATAAACCTAATCTTAACTCTAAACCTAAATCTTACCGAAACCCTAACGCAAACCTAACCCTAACCATTACCCTAACCCTAACCCTAACCCTAAACTAACCCTAAACCAATCCCTAATTCTAACCTTTAACCTAACCCTAACCCTAACCTACACCTAACCCAAACCCTAACCCTAACACTACCCTAACCCTTAACCTAACCTTAACCTAAAACATAACCCTAAGCATAACCCTAACCCTATACCTAACGCTAAATTAAACCTAACCCTAACACTAATCCTAACCCTAACCCTAATCCTAACGCACACCTAACCCTAAATTTAACCCTAACCCAAACCCTAACCCAAACGCAAACCTAACCCTAACCCTAACCCTAAACTAACACTAACCCAATCCGTAAACCTAGCCCTAACCCTAACCCTACCTCTAACCATACCCTAATCCTAACCCTAAACACTAACACTAACCATCACCCTAAACCTAACCCTAACCCTGAAACTAAACCTAAAACCTAAACCTAACCCTAACCTTAAACCGAACACCCTAACCCTAACCTAACAATAAACCTAACCGTTACCCGATCCATAAAACCTAACCCTAACCCTAACCCTAACATTTACTCTAACACTAACCCTTACCCTAACCCTACCCCTACCCTAACCTTAACGCTAACCTAACACTAACCCTAATCCTAACGCTAACCTAACACTAAACCTAACCCTAAACCTAACCCTAAACATAACCCTAACACTTGCCCTAACCCTAACGCAAACCTAACAATAACCCTAACCCTAACCCTAACCCTAACCATAAAACCCTAACGCTAACCCTATCCCTAACCCTAACCCTAAACACAAACCCTAACCCTAACCCTATTTAACGCAAACCTAACACTAACCCTAAACCTAACCCTAAACCTAATCCTAACCCCAACCTTAAGGCAAAACTAACCCTAACCCTAACCCTAACCCTAACCCTAACCCCTAACCCTAACCTTAACCCTTCCTCTACCCCTAACCCTAATCCTAACCCTAAAACTAACCCTAAACACAAACACTAAACTTAACCCTAAAACTTACCCTAAAACCTAAACCTAACCCTAAATTTAAACCCTAAACACAAACCCTAACCTAAAAATACCCTAACCCTTACCCTAACTAACCCTAACCCTAACCCTAACCCTAACACTAACCTAACCCTAACCCAAACCCTAACCCTAACCCTAACCTTAACCCTAACCCTAACCTATACCTAACCCAAACCCTAACACTAACCCTAACCCTAACCTTAAACCTAAACCCTAACCCTAACCCTAACCCTAACCCAAACGCAAACCTAAACCTCACCCTAACCCTAACCCTAATCCTAACACTAAACCTAACCATAACCCTAATCATAACGCAAAAGTAACCCTAAATCTAAACCTAAACTAACCCTAACCATAACCCTAACGCAAAACTAAACCTAACCCTAACACTGACCCTAACCCTAAACCCTAAAACTAACCCTACCCCTAACACTAACACTAACCCTAAAACCTAACCGTAACCCAAAACCTAACCATAAACCCTAACCCTAACCCTAACCCTAACCTTAACCCTAACCCTAATCTAAACCTAACCCAAACCCTTACCCTACTCCTAACCCTAACCTAATCCTAACCCTAAACCTAACCCTCCCCCTACCCATAACCCTTACCCTAACACTAACCCTACACTAAACTCTAACTCTAAACCTAACCATATCCCTAACCCTACAACTAACACTTAACATAAACCCTAAACTTAACACTAACCCTAACACAAACCTAACCCTAACCCTAACCCTAACCCTAAACTAACCCTAATCCTAAATCTAATCCTAACCCTAAACCCTAACCCTAACAATAACCCTAACCTCAACCTAATCCAAAACCTAACCCTAACCCTAAACCTACACTAACTCTCACAATAACCCTAAACCCTAACCCGAACGCAAAACTAACCCTAACCCTAACCCTAACACTTACACTAAACCTAACCCTAACCCTAAGCCTAAAGCAAACATAAACCTAATCTTAACTCTAAACCTAAATCTTACCGAAACCCTAACGCAAACCTAACCCTAACCATTACCCTACCCTAACCCTAACCCTAAACTAACCCTAAACCAATCCCTAATTCTAACCTTTAACCTAACCCTAACCCTAACCTACACCTAACCCAAACCCTAACCCTAACACTACCCTAACCCTTAACCTAACCTTAACCTAAAACATAACCCTAAGCATAACCCTAACCCTATACCTAACGCTAACTTAAACCTAACCTTAACACTAATCCTAACCCTAACCCTAATCCTAATGCACACCTAACCCTAAATTTAACCCTAACCCTAACCCTAAACCAAACGCAAACCTAACCCTAAACCTAACCCTAAACTAACACTAACCCAATCCGTAAACCTAGCCCTAACCCTAACCCTACCTCTAACCATACCCTAATCCTAACCCTAAACACTAACACTAACCATCACCCTAAACCTAACCCTAACCATGAAACTAAACCTAAAACCTAAACCTAACCCTAACCTTAAACCGAACACCCTAACCCTAACCTAACAATAACCCTAACCGTTACCCGATCCATAAAACCTAACCCTAACCCTAACCCTAACCATAAACCCTAACCCTAACCCTAACACTAACCCTAACCCTAAGCATAAACCTAACAGTAACCCTAAACCTAACTCTAACCCTAAACTTAACCCTAACCTTAAACCTAACCTAACACTAAACAAAACCCTAACCCTAACCCTAAAATTATCCCTAAACCTAACCTAAACCTAATCCAAACCAAACCGAAAACCAACCCTAACCATAACCCTAAACCGTAACCCTAACCCTAACCCTAACCCAAACCCTAAACCCTAGCCCTAACACTAACCCAAACCAAACACTAACCTAAGCCTAACTCTAACCCTAACCCTAAGAAAAACCTGAACCTAACCCTAATATTTACCCTAAACCAACCCTAACCCTAACCCTACCTCTAACCCTAAACCTAATCCTTACACTAACCCTAACCGTAAACCATAACCCTAACCCTAAATCTAACCCTAACCCTAACACTAACACTAAAACCTAAACCTAAACCTAACCCTAAATCCTAAACACTTACCCTAACATAAAAATAAGCCTAACCCTTACACTAACCTATCCATAACCCTAACCCAAACCCTACCCTAACCCTAACCTAACACTAAACCAAACCCTAATCCTAACCCTAAACTTAAGCCTAACCCTAACCTAAACTTAACGCAAACCATAACCATAACCCTAACCCTAATCCTAACCCTAACCTTAAACCTAAACCCTAACCCTAACCCTAACCCTAAGACTAACCCTAACGCAAACCTAACCCTAAACATGAACCTAACCCTAACCCTAACACTAATTTAACGCTAAACCTAACCCTAACGCAAACCTAACCATAACCCTAACCCTAAACCTAACACTACACGTAATCCTAACGTAAACGTAACCCTAAACTTAACACTAACCCTAACTTTAACCCTAACCCTAACCCTTACCCTAAAACTAACCTAACCCTAACACACTCCCCAACCCTAGCCCTAACCATTATCCTAACCCTAACCTAAACCTAACCCAAACCCTAAACCTAACACTAATCCTAACCCTGAAATTAACCTCAATCCTAAACCCAAACACTAACCCTAACCATAACGCTAACCTAATCCTAACCTAACCCTAACCCTAACCCCACCCTAACCATAACACTAAAGACTAACCGTAACCCTAACCCAAATCTTAACCCTAAACCTAACTCGAACCCTAACCCTAACCCTAACCCTAACCCGAACCCCTAACCCCTAACACTAACCCCTAACCCTAACGCTAAGCCTAACACTAAACCTAACCCTAAACCCTAACCCTAACCCTATCCCAAACCCTAAACATAACACTAACCCTAACGCTAAACCTAAACCTAACCCTAACCCGAAACCTAACCATAAACATAACCCTAACACCTAACCCTAACCCTAACCGTAACCTTAACCCTAACCGTAAACCTAACCCTAACCCTAAGCCTAACACTAACCCTAACCCAATCCCTAACACTAGCCCTAAACCTAACCCTAACACTAAACCTAAACCTAACCCTAACCCTAACAGTAACCGTAAACGCTAAACCTAAACCTAACCCTAACCCTAACCCTAACGCAAACATAACCCTAACCCTAACCCTAACCCTAACCCTAACGCAAACCTAACCCTAACCATCACCCTAACCCTAAACCTAACCCTAACCCTAACGAAAACCTAACCCTAACCCTAACACTAACCCTAACCCTAAACTAACCCTAACCCTAACCCTAACGCAAACATAACCCTAACCCTAACCTTAACGCAAACCTAACACTAAACCTAACCCTAACCATGAAACCCTAACGCTAACCCTAACCCTAACCCTAAACCTAAACACTAGCCCTAACCCTAACCCTAACCCTAAAGCAAACCTAACCCTAACCCTAACCCAAAACCTAACTCTAACCTTAAAACTAACCTTTACCCTATCCCTAACGCAAACCTAACCCTAACCCTAAACCTAAACCTAACCCTAACGCAAACCTAACCCTAACCCTATCCCTAAACCTAATCCTAACTCTAAACCTAACCCTAACCCTAACACTAAACATAAAACCCTAACGCTAACCCTAACCAGAACCCTAACCCTAACCCTAAACCCTAGCCCTACCCTAACCCTAACCCTATCCCTAACCCTACACTAAACCTAAACATAACCCTAAACCTAACCTAACACTAAACCCTAACCCTAACCATAATCCTAACCCTAACCTAACCCTAACCCTAACCCTACTCATAACCAAACCCTAATCCCTAACACAAACCCTAACCTAACCCTAACTCTAACCCAAAACTTAAACTAAGCTTAACACTAACCGTAACCGTAACCGTAACCGTAACCCTAACCCTACCCATAACCCTAACCCTAACCTAACCCTAAACCAATCCTTAACCCTAGCCCTAACCCTAAAACTAACGCTAACCTAAACCTAATCCAAACCCTAATCCTATCACTAACCCTAACCCTAAACCTAACCTTAACCGTAAACCCAAACCCTAACACTAACCCTACCTTAACCCTAACGCTAACGCAAACCTAACCTTAACCCTAACCCTAACCCTAAACCTAACCCTAACGCAAACTTAACCCTAACCCTAACCCTAACCCTAACCCAAACGCAAACTTGACCCTAACCCTAACCCTAAACCTCACCCAAACCATAACCCTAAACGTAACCCTAACCTTAAACTTAATCCTAACCCTAACACGAACCCTAATCCTAATGCAAGCCTAAACCTAAATATAGCCCAAACCCTAACCCTAACACTAAACCTAACCCTAACCCTAACCCTAACGCAAACGTAACCCGAACCCTAACACTACACCTAACCCTATCCGTAACCCTGAAGGAAACCTAACCCTAACCCTAACACTAACACTAACCCTAACCCTAACCCTAAACACTAACCCTAACATTAACCCTAACCCTAACTTAACCCTAAACCTAAGACTAACAAAAACCCTAACCCTAAACCTAAACCCTAATCCTAACCTTACCCCTAACCCTAACCCTAAGCCTAACCCTAACCCGAACGAAATCCCTAAGCCTAGCCCTAATCCTAACCCTAACCCTAACCCTAACACTAACCGTAACCGAAAACCCTAAACCTAGCCCTAACCTAACACTAACGCTAAGCCAAACCCAAAACTAAGCCTAACTCAAACCCTAACCCTAACCTTAAACATAAACCTAAAACTAACCCTAACGCAAATCTAACCCTAAAACTAACGCTAACTCTAACGCAAACCTAACCCTAACCCTAACCCTAACACTAACCCTAACGCAAACATAACCCTAACCCTAACCCTAACCCTAACGCAAACCTAACCCTAGCCCTAACCCTAACCATAACCCTCAACCTAACCCTAACCCTAACCCTAACGCAAACCTAACCGTAACCATAACACTAACCCTAACCCTAACCTAAAGCTAACCGAACCCTAACCCTAACCCTAACGCAAACCTAACCCTAACCCCAACACTAACCCTAACCCTAAACTAACCCTAACCCTAACCCTAACGCCAACATAACCCTAACCCTAACACTAACACTAATCCTAACGCAAACCTAACCCTAACCATTACCCTAATCGTAACCCTAACAATATACCCTAACGCTAACCCTAACCCTAACCCTAAACCTAAACACTAACCCTATAACTAAACCCTAACCCTAACCAAAACCCTTACCCTAACGCAAACCTATCCCTAACCCTAACCCTAACCCTAACCCTAAACCTAACCCTAACCCTAACCCTAACGCAAACCTAACCCTAACCCTAACCCTAATCCTAACCCTAGAACAAACCTAACCCTAAACCTAACCCTAACCCTAACCATAACGCAAACCTAAACCTAACCCCACCCCGAACCATAATCCTTACCCTAAACCTAACCATAACCCTAACACTAACCCTAAACCCTAGCCCTAACACTAACCATAACCCTAACCCTAAAGCAAACCTACCCTAACCCTAAACCTAACCCTACCCCTAAACCTAAACCTAACCCTAACGCAACTTAAACCTAACCCAAAACCCAAACCCTAACCCTAACCCTAAGCCTAACCCTAACACTAACCCAATCCCTAACCCTAGCCCTAACCCTAACCCTAACCCTAACCTAACCCTAACCAAAACCATAACCCTAAACCCTAAACCTAAACCTAACCTTAACCCTAACACTAACCTAAACATAAACCTAACCCTAACCGTAACCCTACCCTAAACCTAAACCTAACCCTAAACCTAACCTAACCCTAAACCCTAACCCTAACCATAACCCTAACGCTAACCTAACCCGAACCCTAACCTTACCCCTAACCCTAAACCTAAACCCTACGACTAACCCTAACCTAACACTAACCCTAACCCTAATCCTAAACTAAGCCTATCACTAACCGTAAACATAATCCTAAACCTAAACACTAAAACTAACCCTAAACGTAACCCTAAACCCTAAACCTAACCCTAACCTAACGCTAACCCTAACCCTAACCCAAACTTAAGCCTAACTCTAAACTTAAACCTAACCCTAACCATAACCATAACCCTAAAGCAAACCTAACCATAACACTAACCCTAACCCTAACCGTAACGCAAACCTAACCCTAACCCTAACCCTAACCATAACGCAAACATAACCCTAACCCTAACCCTAACCCTAACGCAAACCTAACCCTAACCCTAACCCTAACCTTAAACCTAACCCTAACCCTAACCCTAACGCAAACCTAACCCTAACTATAACACTAACCCTAACCCTAACCTAACGCAAACCTAATCCTAACCCTAACCCTAAACCTAACCCTAACCCTAATCTTAACGCAAAACTAACCTGAACCCTAACAGTAACCCTAAACCTAACCCTAACCCTAACCCGAGCGCAAACCTAACCCTAACCCTAACCCTAAACCTAACCCTAGCGTAAACCTAAACCTAACCCTAAACCTAACCCTAACCCTTACGCAAACCTAACCGTAACCCTAACCCTAAACCTAACCCTAACACTAACCCTAACCTTAATGCAAACCTAACCCTAACACTAACCATAAAATCCTAACGCTAAACCTAACCCGAACCCTAACCCTAACACAAAAACCTCGCCATAACCCTAACCATAACCATAACACTAACACTAACGAAAACCTAATACTAATCCTAACACTTACACTAACCCTAAACCTAACGCAACTTAACCTTAACCCTAAACCTAACCCTAACACTAACCCTAACTGTAACCTAACCCTAACCCAATCTCAACCCTAACCCTAACCCTATCCCTATCCCTAACCTAACCCACACCCAAAACTTAACCCTAACACTAACGCTAACCCTAAAATAAACCTTAACACTAAAACCTAAACCTAGCACTAACCGTAATCCTAACCCTAACTCAAAACCTAACCTTAACCCTAACCCTACCCTAACCCTAAAACTAACCCTAACCCTAACCCTAACCCTACCACTAAACCTAACCCTAAACCTAAACCTAACCCTAAACCTAAAAAATAACCCTAACTATAACCCTACACTAACCTTATCCTAACCCTAACCCTACTCTAAACTCTAAACCGAACCCTAAACCTAACCCTAACCCTAAACCTAAATCCTAACCCTAACCCTAACGCTAACCTAACCCTAACCCTAACCCTAAACCCAATCCATAACCATAACCCTAACCATAACCCAAACGCAAACCTAACCGTAACCCTAACCCTAAACCTAACCCTAAACCTAACCCTAACCATAACCCTAACGCAAAACTAACCCTATCCCTAACATTAACACTAACACTAACCTAATTCTAACCCTAACGCAAACCTAATCCTAACCCTAACCCTAACCCTAACCGTATACAAACATAAACATAGCACTACCCCTAACCCTAATCCTAACCCTAAACCTAAACCTAACCCTAACCCTAACCTTAACGCAAACCTCACCCTATACGTAACCCTAACCATAAAACCCTAACGCTAACCCTAACCCGAACCATAATCCTAATCCTAAAGCCTAGCCCTAACCCTAACCCTAAACCTAACACTAACGAAAACCTAAACCTTACCCTAATTTAACCCTAACCCTAACCCTAACCCTAATGCAACCTAACCATAACCCTATCCTAACCATAACCCTAACCCTAACCCTAACCTAACCCTAAACCAATCCCTATCCCTAGCCCTAACCCTAACCCTAACCTAAACCTAACCCAAACCCTAACCCTAACCCTAAACTTAACCCTAACCCTAACCCTAAATCCTAACCCTAAACTTAACACTAAACCTAAACCTGACATTGACCCTTACCCGGATTCTGACCCTAACTCTAACCCTAACCCTAGCACTAAGCCTAAACCTAACCCTAACCCTAACACTAATCCTTACCTAAACTTAACCATAACCCTAAAATTAACCTTAACCCTAAACGCTAAATCTAACCCTAAACCTCACCCAAAACCTAACGCTAACTTAACACTAACCCTAACCACAACCATAACCCTAACCCTAAACTAACCCTCACTCTAACCGTAATCCTAACCCTAACACTAACATTTAACCTAACACTAATCCTTACCCTACCCTACTTCTAACCCTAACACTAAACATTAACACTAACCCTAACCCTAACACTAATCCTAATCCTAAACACTAACGCTAACCCTAACCCTAACCCTAAACTTAACCCTAACACTAAACCCTAAAACTAACCCTAACCCTAAACCTAACCCTGACCCTGACCCTGACCCTGATACTAACTCGAAACCTAACCCTAAACCTAAGCCTAAGCCTTACCCTAACCCTAACCCTAACCCTAACCTTAACCCTAACCTAACCCTAACCCAAACCATAACCCTAACCCTAACACTTACCCTAACCCTAACCCTAAAACCTAACCCTAAACCTAACCCTAACCCAACCTTATCCTAACACTAAACCTAACCCTAACCCTTACACTAACACTAACACTAAACTAACCCAAACAATAACCCTCACCCTAACACTAAACCTAACCCCTAAACCTAACCCTAAACCAAACCCTAACCCTAACCGTAACCATAACCCTAACCTTAAAACTAACCTTACACTAATCTTAAACATAACCTTAAACTGTAACTCTAATCTAACCCTTAACCTAACCCTAACCCAATCACTAAACCTAACACTAAACCTAAAACCTAATCACAAACCTAACCCTAACCCTAACACTTACCCTAACCCTACAACCCAAACCCAATCCATAACCTTACACTAATCCTATCCCTAACCATAACCTAACAAAAACTCTAACCCTAACGCTAACTCTAAACCTAACCCTAACCCTAAACCTAACATTTACCCTAACCCTAACACTAACCATAACCCTAACCATAACCCTAAACCTAAACCCTAACCCTAACCCTAAATCTAAAACTAACCCTAACCCTAACCCTAACCCTAACCCTAAACCCTTACCCCAATCATAACCCTAACCCTAACCCTAACCCTAACCCTTACCCTAACCCTAACCGAACCCTAACCCAAAACCTAACCCTAAATCTAATCCTAACCCTAACACTAACTCTAACCTAAACGTAACCCAATACTTAACCCTAACCCTAACCCTAATCCTAACGCTAACCCTAAACTTAAACCTAAACCCTAACCCTAACCCTAACCCTAACCATAACGCTAACCTAACCCTAACCCTAAACCTAACCTTAACCTAACACTAACTCTAACCCTAACACTAAACCCTAAACCTAATCCTAAACATCACCTTAAACCTGACCCTGACCCTGAACCTGAACCTGACCCTAACTCTAACCCTTACCTTAACCCTAAGCTTAATCCTGAACCTAACCCTTATCCTAACCCTTACCCTAACCCTAACATAAACCCTAACTCTAAACCTAACCCTAAGTTAACCCTAATGCAAACCTAACCAAAACCCTAACACTAACCCTAACCCTAACATTTACCCTAACACTAACCGTTATCCTAACCCTACCCCTAACCCTAACACTAACCCTAACCCTAACCCTAAACCCTAACCCTAACACGAACACTAAACCTAACCTTAACCCTTACCCTAACCCTAACCTAAACCTAACTCAAACCCTAAACCTAAACTTACCCCTAACCATAACCCTAACCCGATCCTAATCCTAAACCAAACCGTAACCCTGACAATAATCCTAAACCTAACCCTAACCTAAACCTAATCCTAACCCTAAACGTAAACCTAAACCTTACCCTTACCCTAAACCTAACCCTAACCCTAACCCTAAACCATAAACCTAACCCTAACCCTAAACCTAACCCTAACCCTCACCCTAACCCTAAACCTAATCCTAACCCTAAACCTAACACTAATCCTAACTCTAACCCTAAACCCTAACCCTAAACTAACCCTAACCCTACCCCTCACTGTAACCCTAAAATTTACCCTAACCCTAACCCTAACACTAACCCTAACCCTAACCCTAAATCTAAACCCTAATCCTATCGCTAACCCTATCCCTAAACCTAACCCTAACCCTAACCCTAACCGTAACCCTAACCTACCCCTAACTCTAACCCTAACCTTAACCCTAACCGTAACCCTAACCATTACCCTGACGCTGACCCTGACCATGACGCTAACTCTAACCCTAACACTATACCTAAGCCGAAGCCTAACCCTAACCGTAACCCTAACTCTAACCATAACCCTATCCCTAACCCTAAACCCTAATACTAAACCAAACACTAACCCTAACCCTAAACCTAACCTAAACCTAACCCTAAACCTAACCCTAACCCAACCCTAAACTAACCCTAACCGAAACCCTAACCCTAACCCTAACCCTAACCTTAACCCTAACCCTAAACCCTAACACTAACCCTAATACTATCCCTAACTTAACCGTAACCCTAACCCTAAAATTAAACCTAACACTAACATAAACTTAACCAAAACTCTAACCCTAAACCTAACCCTAATACTAACCCTAATACTAACCCTAACCTTAATGTAACCCTAACCCAAACCCTAACGCTAACCCTAGCCCTAGCCCTAACCTTAACCCTAAACCCTAACATTAACTCTCACCCTAAACCTAGCCCTAAACACTAACCCTAGACCTAACCCTACCCGAACATTGAACCTAACCTAAACCTAACCCTAATATTGACCCTAACCCTAACACTAAACCTAAAACGATCCCTAAACCTAACGCTAAACCCTAAACCTAAACCTAACCCTAACCCTAACCCTGACACTGACCCTGACATTGACACTGACCCTAACTCTAACCCTAACCTTAAGCCTAAGCCTAAGCCTAACCCTAACCATAACACTAACGCTAAACCCTAACGCTAACCCTAACCCTAAATCTAAACTTAACCCTAACCCTAACCCTAACCCTAAACCCTAAGACTAAACATAACTCTAACCCTAACCCTAACCCTAACCCTAACGGTAACCAAACCCTAACCCTAACTCTAACCCTATACCCTAAACCTAAACCTAACACTGACCCTAACCCTAAACCTAACCCTAACGCTAACCTAACCCTAACACTAACCCTAACCCTAACCCTAACCTAACACTATCCCTAACCCTAACACTAAACCCTAACCATAACCATAACCGTAACCATGACCCTGACCCTGATCGTGACGCTAACCCTAACGCTAAACCTTACCTTAACCCTAAGCCTAAGACTGAACAAAACTCTAATCCTAACCCTAAACCTAACCCTAAACCGTAACCGTAAACCTAACCCTAACACTAACCCTAACCCTAACCCTAAAGTAACCCTAAAATAACCCTAACCCTAAACCTAACTCAAACCCTAACCTAACCCTAACCCAAAACTAACCCTAAACCTACCCCTAACCCTAACCATAACCTAACCCTAACCGAAACCCTAACCCTAACACTAACCCTAACCCTAACCCTAACGTTAACCCTAAACCCTAACCGTAACTCTAACTCTAACACTAACCCTCACGCTAACCTAACCCTAACCATAACACTAACACTAACCCTAACCCTAACCCTAACCTAACCCGAACTCTAACACTAATCCTAACCCTAAAACTAACCCTAACCCTAATAAATACCCTAACCCTAACACTAACCTTAACACTACCCCTAACGCTAACCCTAACCCTAACCCTAAACCCTAACCATAATCCTAACCCTAACCATAAAACTAACCCTACCACTATTTCTAACCCTAAACCCTATACCTAACCCTAACCATAACGCTAACCCTAACACTAAACCCTAAACCCTAACCATAACCTAACACTAACCCTAACCCTAACCTAACCCTAACTCTAACCTTAAACCTAAACCTAACACTAAACCTAACCCTAAACCTAACATTTATCCTATCCCTATACTTAACCATATCCCTAACACTAACCATAACACTAACACTAACCCTAACTCTAAACCCTGAGACTAACACTAAAACTAACCCTAATCCTAAACCCTAACGCTAAGCCTAAACCTAACCCTAAACTTAACCCTAACACTAAACCCTAACAGTAACCCTAACCCTAACCCTGTCCCTGACCCTGACCCTGAGCCTGACCCTGATCCTAACTCTAACCCTAACCCTAACCCTAAGCCTAATCCTAAACTTAACCCTAACCCTAACCCTAATCGTAAACTTAACAGTAACCCTAACCATAAACCTAAACCTAAACCTAACCCTAACCCTAACCCTAACCCTAAACCCTAATCATAAATCTAACCTTAACACTAACCCTAACCCTAACCCTAAACCCACAACCTTAACCCTAAACTAACACTAACCCTAACCCTAACCCTAACCTAACCCTAACTGTAACTTTAAGCCTAACTCTAAACCTAAACATATCAATAAACCTAACATTTACCCTAACCCTAACCCTAACCATAACACTAACCGTAAACCCTAACCCTAACCCTAACCCTAAATCTAAAACAAACCCAAACCCTAACCCTAACCCTAAACCCTAAGCCTAAACCTAACCATAACCCTAACCCTAACCCTAACGGTAACCAAACCCTAACACTAACCCTAACACTATACCCTAAATCTAAACCTAACACTGAACCTAACCCTCACCCTAACGCTAACGCTAAAATAATCCTAACCCTAACCCTAACCCTAACCTTAACTCTAAACCTAACACTAAGCCCTAACCCTAACCATAACCGTAACACTGACCCTGACCCTGACCGTGACCCTAACCCTAACCCTAATCCTTACCTTAACCCTAAGCCTAAGACTGACTATAAACCTAACCCTAACCCTAACCCTAATCCTAAACCCTATCCCTAAAACTAATCCTAACACTAACCCTAACCCTAACCCTAGAGTAACACTAAAATAACCGTAAACGTAAACCTAACCCTAACCCAAACCCTAAGCCTAACCCTTGCCTAACACTAACCCTAACCGTAACCCTAACTGAAGCCTAAAACTAACCTAACCCTAAACCTAACCCTAATATTTACCCTAATCTAACCCTACCTTAACCCTACTTCTAACCCTAACCCTAATCCTAACGCTAACCCTAACACTAAAAACTAACTGTAACTCTAACCCTAAACCTAAACCTAACCCTAAAACTAACCCTAAAACCTGAACCTAACCATAAACTTAAACACTAAACCCTAACCCTAACCTAACAATAAGTCTAACACTTACCCTACCCTAACCGTAACCCTAACCCTAACCCTAAACTAACATTAACTCAAACCCTAACCCTAACCCTAACCTTAAACCTAAACATAATCTAAACCTAAACCAAACCCTAACCCTAACCTTAAACTTAAACATAAACCCTAACCCTAACTCTAACACTAACCCTAACCCTAACACTAAACCCTAATCCTGACCCTAAACACTAAACCTAACCCTAACCCTAACCCTACCCTTAACCCTAACCCTAACCTAAAGCTAACCCAAACCACAACACTAACCCTAACCCTAACCTTAACCCTAAACGCTAACCCTAACCTAACCCTACCAAACACAAACCCTAAATCCTAACCCTAATCCTAACCCTAAACCCTAATCCAAAACTTAACCCTAACCCTAAACTTAACACTATCCCTAACCTAAACCTAACCCAAACCCTAACCCTAACCCTAACACTAACCTTAACCCTAAACGCTAACCATAAACCTAATCCTAACCCGAACGCTAACATTAACCCTAACGCAAACGTAACCCTAACCTTAACCCTAACCAAAACCCTACCAATAAACCCAACCCTAACCCTAAACCTAAGGCAAAACTAAACCTAAACTTAATCCTAAACCTAACCCTAACCGAAACCCTAGTGCAAATCTAATCCTAACCTAATCCTAACCCTAAACCTAAACCATAAACCTAACCCTAAATCTAATATTAAACCCTAACCCTAACACTAACCCTAACCTTAACCATAACCCTAACCGTAAAACCCTAACGCTAACCCTAACTTTAACCATAACCCTAACCCTAAACCCTAAACCTAACCCTAACCCTAACGCAAACCTAACCTTAACCCTAACCCTAACGCTAACCATAAAAACCTAACGCTAACCCTATCACTAACCCTAACCCTAACACTAAAACCTAACCCAAACTATAACCCTAACCGTAACCCTAACGAAAACCGAACCCTAAACCTAAACCTAACACTAACCCTAAGCCTAAAGCAAACCTTAACCCTAACCCTAACCCTACCCTAACCTTAACCCTAAGCGTAACCCTAGCGCAAACCTAACCCTAACCCTAACCCTAACACTAAACCTAACCATAACACTAACCCTAACCTAAACGCATACCTATCCCTAACCCTAACCATAAAACGCTAACGCTAACCCTAACCCGAAACCTAAACCTACCCATAAAACTTAGCCTTAACCCAAACCCTAACCCTAACCCTAACACTAACGCAAACCTAACACTAAACCAACCCCTAACCCTAAACCTCACCCGAAACCAAACCCTAACTCTAACCCTAACATAACCCTAACTCTAAACTTAACCCTAAATCCTAACCCTAAACTTAACCCAAAAACTAACCAAACCCTAACCCTAACCCTAACCCTAATCCTAAACCCTAAACATAACCCTAACCTAACACTAACCCTAACCCTAACCCTATCCCTAAACGTAACCCTCACATTTACCCTAACCTAACCCTAACCCTAACCCTACCTCTAACACTAACACAGATCTTAAACCTAACCCTAAACGTAACCCTAAACCTATCCCTAACCCTAACGCAAACCTAACCCTCACCCTACCCTAACACTAACCCTAACCCTAACACTAACCCTAACCCTAACGCTACCTAACTTAACCCTAACCTTAACTATAACCCTAACCCTATCCCTAACCTAACCCTAAACCAATCCCTAACCATAGCCCTAACGCTAACCCTAACCCTAACCTAAACCTAACCGAAACCCTAACCTAACGCTAACCCTAACGCTAAACATAAATTTAACGCTAAACCCTAACCCTAACCCTAACCCTAACCCTAACGCTAACCTAAAACTAACCATAACCCTAAACCTAACCCTAACCCGAAACCTAACCCTAACCCTAACCTAACCTAAACCTAACCCTAACCCTAACCCTAAACCTACCCCTCACCCTAACCCTAAACCTAACCATAAACCTAAACCCTAACTCTCACCCTAACCCTACCCTAACCTAACCCTAACCCTAACCCTAACTCTAACCCTAAACCTAACCCTAAACCCTAACCCTAACCCTAACCCTAACCTAATCCTAACCCGAATCCTAACACTAAACCAATCCCTAAACCCTAACCATAACCATAACCGTACCTCTAATATTAATACCTAACCCTAATCCTAACCCTAACCCTAAACTAAACCTAACCCTAAAATTAACCCTAAGTCTAAACCTAACCATAAATTTTACCCTAACACTAACCCTTACCCTAACCCTACTCGTAACACTAAACCCAACCCTAACCCAAAAACTAAACCTTAAACCTAAAGCTAACACTAACCCTAACCCTAACCCTAACCATAAAACCCTAACGCTAACCCTACCCCTAACACTAACACTAACCCTAAACCCTAACCCTAACACTAACCCTACCTAACGCATTCCTAACAATAAACCTAACCCAACCCTAACCCTAAACCTAACCCTAATCCTAACCCTAACGCAAATCTAACCCTAACCCTAACCCTACCCTAAACTTAACCCTAACTCTAACCCGAGCGCAAACCTAACTCTAACCCTAACCCTACCCATAAAACTAACGCAAACCTAACCCTAACACTATCCCTAACCATAATCCTAACTCTAAACCTAACACTAACACTAACCCTAACCTTGACGCAAACCTAACCCTAACCCTAACCATAAAAACCTTACGCTAACCCTAAACCGAAACCTAAACCGAAACAAAAACCTAGCCCTACCCCTAACCCTAAGACTAACGCAAACGCAACAGTATCCCTAACCCTAACCCTAACCTAAACCTAACCCTAACCCTAACCATAAACTTAACACTAACCCTAACCCTAACTTAACCCTAACCCAATCCCTAACCCTAGCCCTAACCCTAACCCTAACCCTAACCTAAACCTAACCCAAACCCTAGCCCTAACCCTACCCTAACCTGATCCTAACACTAACTCTAACACTAACCCTAAACCTAATCCTAACGCTAACCCTAACGCAAACCTAACGCTAACCCTAACCATTACCATAAAATCCTACCCCTAATCCTAAACCTATCCCTAAACCTAACGATAAAACCCTAACGCTAACCCTAAAACGAACCCTATCCCTAACCCTAAACCCTAGCCCTAACACTAACCCTACCATAACCCTACCTAAGCCTTATTCTAACCCTAAACCTAACACTAAACCTAACCATAACATTTACCCTTACCTAAACCTAACACTAACCCTAAACCCTAAACCTTACCCTAAATGTAATCATAACCCTGACACTAACACTAAAACCTAAACCTAACGCTAACCTTAAATCATAAACCCTAACCCCCCTAACAATAACCATAACCCTTACCCTAACCTAACCCTAACCTTAACCCTAACCCTAACCCTACCCTAACCTAACACTAACCCAAACCCTAACCCTAACCCTAACCTTAACCCTAACCCTAACCTAAACCAAACCCTAACCCTAACCCTAAACTTAAACCTAAACCCTAAACCTAACCCTAACCCTAACCCTAACGCAAATCTAAAACTACCCCTAACCCTAACATTTACTCTAACACTAACTTTTACCCTAACCCTACCCCTACCCTAACCTTAATGCTAACCTAACCCTAACCGTAACCCTAACGCTAACCTAACACTAACCCTAACCCTAAACCTAAACATAGCCTTAACCCTAACCCTAACCCTAACGCAAACCTAACCATAACCCTAACCATAAACCTAACCATAAAACCCTAACGCTAACCGTATCCCTAACCCTAACCCTAAACCCTAACCCTAACCCTAAACCTAACCCTAACCCTAACCCTAACGCAAACCTAACCCTAACCCTAACCGTAACCCTATCCCTAACCCTAGCGCAAACCTAATCCTAAACTTAACCCTAAACCTAATCCTAACCCTAAACCTAACCCTAACACTAACCCTAACATTAACGCAAACCAAACACTAACCCTAACTTTAACCATAACACCAAAACGCTAACCTTTTCCCGAACCTTAACCCTAACCCTAAACCCTAGCCCTAACCCTAACCCTAACCCTAACCCTAACTCAAACCTAACCCTAACCCTTACTCAAAACCTAACAATAAACCTACCCCTAACCATAAACCCTAAAACTAACGCATCCTAACCCTAACCCTAACCATAACCCTAACCCTAAAACTATCCCTAACCTAACCCTAACCCAATTCCAACCCTAGCCCTAATCCTAACCCTAACCCTAAGCTAACACTAACCTAAACCCTAACCCTAACACTAACCCTAACACTAAACCTAACCTTAACCCTAAAACCTAACCCTAACCGTAACACTAAACCTAATCTTAAACAATAACACTAACCCTAACCCTAAACCTAACACTAACCCTTAAAGTAACCCTAAAACCTAAACTTAACGCTAAACTTAAACACTAAACCCTAACCCTAACCTAACAAAAACCCTAACCCTTACCGTAACCTAACCTTAACCATAACCCTATCTCTAACACTAAACTAATACTAACCCAAAACCTAAACCTAACCCTAACCTTAACCCTAACCCTAACCTAAACCTAACCAAAACCCTAACCCAAACAGTAACCCTAACCTTAAACCTAACCCAAACCCTAACCCTAACCCTAACCCTAAACTTAAACCTAACCCTAACCCTAACCCTCACGCAAACCTAAACCAAAACCTAACCCTAACCCTAACCCTAACACTAACCCTAACACTAACCCTTACTCAATCGCAAACCTAAACCTAAACCTAACCATAATCCTATCCCTAAGCCTAACACAAAACCTAACCATAACCTTAACCCTAACGCAAACCTAACCCTAACCTTAACTGTAAAACTAACGCAAAACTAACCCTAACCCTAACAATAACGCTAACAATAAACCTAACCCTAACCCTAACCCGAACTCTAAACCCTAACCCTAACACAAAACCTAACCCTAAACCCTAACCCTAACTCCAACCCTAACCCTAATATTAACCCTAACACTAATCTAAACCTAACCCTAACCCTAACCCTGACCCATAAACCATAACCCCAAGCAAAACCCTAACCCAACTCTAACGCTAACATAAACTTAACCCTAACCCAAACCCTAACCCTAACCCGAAACATAACCCTAACCATAACCCTAACCCTAACACTAACCTAAGCCTAACTTAAACCTAACCCTAACCCTAATCCTAACCCTAACCCTAATCCTAACGCAAACCTAACACTAAATTTAACCCTAACCCTAACCCTCACCCTAACGCAAACCTAACCCTAACCCTAACCCTAACGCAAACTAACCTTAACCCTAACACTAAACCTAACCCTAACCCTAACCCTAACCGTAACCCTAACCCTAACCCTAACCCTAGCCCTAACCCTAACCCTACCTCTAACCCTAACCCTAATCCTAACCCTAAACACTAACACTAACCCTAACCCTAAACCTAACCCTAACCCTAAAACTAAACCTAAAACCTAAACCTAACCCTAAACTTAAACCCTAAACCCTAACCCTAACTTAACAATAACCCTAACGCTTACCCTAACCTAACCCTAGCCCTACCCTAACCTTAACCTAACACTAACGCAAACCATAAACCTAACCCTAACCTTAACCATAACCCTAACCTAAACCTAACCCAAACCCTAACCCTATCACTAACCCTAACCTTAAATCTAAACCCTAACCCTACCCTAACCCTAACCCTAACGCAAACTTAACCTAACCCTAACCATAACCCTAACCATAACCCTAACACTAATCCTAACCCTAACCCTAATCCTAACGCAAACCTAAACCTAAACCTAAACCTAAACCTAACCCTAAGCGTAACACTAAGGCAAAACTGACCCTAACCCTAACACTAACCCTAACCCTCAACCCTAACCCTAACCGTAACACTAACCATAAACCATAAACCTAACCCTAACCCTAACACTAACCTTAACCCTAACCCTAAACTAAACCTAACCCAAACACTAACCCTAACCCTAAACCTAACCTTAACCCTAAACGCTAACCCTAACCCTAACCCTAAACCTAACGCTAACCCTAAAGCCACTTAACCTTAACCCTAACCCTAACCCTAACCCTAACCCTAACCTAACCCTAACCCGTAACCTAACTTTAACCTTAAACCTAACCTAACCCAAACCCTAACCCTACCACTATAACAAACCCTAAACCTAACCCTAAACCCTAAACCTAACCTTAACCTAACACTATCCCTAACAATAACACTAATCTAAGCCTAACTCTAACCCTATCCCTAAACCATTCCCTAAACCTAACCCTAACATTTACCCTAAATTAACCCTAACCCTAACCCTACCTCTAACCCTAACCCTAATCCTAACCATAACCCTAACCCTAACCCTAAACCTAACCCTAAAGCAAACCTAACCCTAACCCTACCCTAACCCTAAATCTAACATTAAACTAACCCTAACCCTAACGCAACCTAACCCTAACCCTAACCATAACTATAACCCTAACTCTAACCCTAACCTAACCCTAACACAATCCCTAACCCTAGCCCTATTAAAAACCCTAACCCTAACCTAAACCTAACAAAAACCTTAACCCTAACACTAACCATATCCCTTAACCTAACCTTAACCCTAAACCAAAACCCTAACCATAACCATATACCTAATCCTAACGCTAACCTAAACCTAACCCTAACCCAAACCTAACCCTAACCCGAAACCTAACCTTAACCCTAATCTAACCTAACCCTAAACGTAACCCTAACCCTAACCCTCCCCCTATCCCTAAACCTAACCCTAACCCTAACCCTAACCCTAACCCTAAAACTAACCCTCACTTTAAAACTAACCTTAACCCCAAACCTACCGCAAACCAAACCCTAAACCTAACCCTAACCCTAATCCTAACACTAACGGAAACATAACCCTAACCCTAACCCTAAATCTAACGCAAACCTAACCCTAACCCTAACCCTAACCCTAACCCTAACCCTAACACTAACGCAAACCTAATCCTACCCTAACCCTAACTCTAACCCTAACCCTAAACCTAATCCTAACACTAACCCTAACCTTAACGCAAACCTAACCCTAAACCTAACCCTAACCATAATACCCTAACGCTAACCCTAACCCTAACCCTAATCCTAACACTAAACACTAGCCCTAACCCTAACCCTAACCCTAACGCAAACCTAATCCTAACCCTAACCCTAAACCTAACCCTAACCTTAAAACTAACCGTAACCCTAACCCTAATGCAAACCTAACCCTAAACCTAACCCTAACCATAACACCAACGGAAACATAAGCCTAACACTAACCTGAAATCTAACGCAAACCTAAACCTAAATCCTAATCCTAACCCTAAAACTAACCCTAACCCTATCGCTAACCTAACCCTAACCCTAACCCTAAACCCAATCCCTAACCATAACCATAACCTTAACCCAAACGGAAACTTAACCCTAACCCTAACCCTAAACCTAACCCTAAACCTAACCCTAACCATAACCCTAACGCAAACCTAACCCTAACCCAAACGCTAACCTAACCCTAACCCTAACCCTAAACCCAATCCCTAACCATAACCCTAACCATAGCCCAAACGCAAACCTAACCCTAACCCTAACCCTAACCCTAACCCTAACCCTAAACCTAACGCTAAACCTAAACCTAATCCTAACCCTATCCCTAACGCAAACCTAACCCTAATCCGAACCCTAACCCTAACCCTAACCCTAACCCTAACGCAAACCTAACCCTAACCCTAACCCAAACCCTAACCCTTATGCAAACTTAACCCTAACACTAACCCTAACCCTAACCCTAAACCTAAACCCTGGCCCTAACCCTAACCCTAACCCTAACCCTAATCCTAACTCAAACCTAACCCTAACACTAACCCTAAAGCTAACCCTAACCTTAAACTAACCTTAACCCTAACCCTAAAGCTAACCTAACCCTAACCCTAACCCTAAAACTAACCCTTACGCAAACTTAACCCTAACCCTAAACCTAACCCTAACCCTAAACCTAACCCTAATACAAACTTAACCCTAACCCTAACCCTAAACTAACCCTAACTATAAACCTAACCGTAACCCTATCCATAACGCAAATCTAACCCTAACCCTAACCCTAACTCTAAACCTAACGCAAACCTAAGCCTTAATCCTAACCCTAATCCTAACCCTAACCCTAACCCTAAAGCTAACCTAACCCTAACCCTAACCCTAAACATTAACCCTAACCCTAACCCTAACGCAAACCTAACCCTAAACCTAACCCTAAACCTAACCCTAACCCTAAACCTAACGCAAACCTAAACTTAACCCTAACCCTAACCCTAACCATACCCTAACCCTAACCCTAAACCCTAAACCTAACCCTACCCTAACCTAACCCTTAACCTAAACCTAACCCTAAACCCTAAACCTAACTCTAACCTAACACTAACCATAACCCTAACCCTACCCTAAGCCTAAATCTTACCCTAACCCTAACCATAAACCTAACCCTATCCCTAACCCTAACGCAAACTTAACCCTAACCCTAACTCTAACCCGAACCTAACCCTACCCTAACCTAACCCTAAACCTAACCCTAACTCTAACCCTAAACCTAACCCTAACCTAACACTAACCTTAACCCTAACCATAATCATAACCCTAAACCTAACGCTAACCCTAAACCTAATCCTAAACCTAACCCTAACGGAAACCTATCCCTAACCCTAACCCTAACCCTAACCCTAACGCATAACTAACCCTAACCCTAACCCTAACCCGAACCCTAACCCTAACGCAAACCTAACCCTAACCATAACCCTAACCCTATCCCTAACACAAACCTAACCCTAACCCTAACCCTAAACCTAACCCTAAACCTAATCCTAACCCTAACCCTAACGCAAACCTATACCTAACCCTAACCATAATCTTAACCCTAATCCTAACGCAAACCTAAACCTAACCCTAACACTAACCCTAACCCTACCGCAAACCTAACCCTAACCATAACCCTAACTCTAAACCTAACAGAAACCTAACCCAAACCCTAACCATAACTCTAACCCTAATGCAAAACTAACCCTAACCCTAACGCAAATCTAACCATATCCCTAACCCTGACACTAACCCTAATACAAACCTAACCCTAACCCTAACCCTAACGCATACCTAACCCTAAACCAAACCCTAATCCTAACGCAAACCTAACCCTAACCCTAACCCTAAACTAACCCTAACGCAAACCTAACCCTAAACCTAACCCTAACCTTAAACCTAACCCTAACCCTAACCCTAACGCAAACTGAACCGTAACCCTAAACCTAACCCTAACCCTAACCATAACGGAAACCAAACCCTAACCCTAACCCTAACCCTAAACCGTAACCTAACCCTACCCTAACCTAACCCTAAAACTAACACTAACCCTAAACCCTAAACCTAACCCTAACCTAACACTAAGCCTAACCCTAACCCATACGCAAACTTATCCCTAACCCTAACCGTAACCCTAACCCTAAACTTAAACCCTGGCCCCAACCTTTACCCTAACCCTAACCCTAATCATAACCCTAACCCTAACTCAAACCTAACCCTAAAGCTAACTCTAACCTTAAACTCACCTTAACCCTAACCCTAACGCTAACCTAACCCTAACCCTAACCCTAACCCTAACCCTAAACCTAACCCTAACCCTAAGCCTAACGCAAACCTAACCCTAACCATAACCCTAACCCTAACCCTAAACCTAAACCCAACTCTAACCCTAACCCTAACGCAAACTTAACCCTAACCCTATCCCTAAACATTAACCCTAACCCTAACACTAACGATAACCCTAACGCAAAACTAACCCTAACCCTAACCCTAAACCTAGCGCAAACCTAAACCTAAACCGTAACCATAACCCTAACCCTAAACCTAACCCTAAACCCTAACCTAACCCTAACCCTAACCATAACCCTAACCCTAACTCAAACCCTAACCCTAACCATAAACCTAAGCGAACCCTAACCCTAACGCAATCCTAACCCTAACCCTAACCCTATGCCTAAACCTATACCTAACCCTAAAACTTAGCTTAACGCAAACATAACCCTAAACTTAACGCTAACCATAAAAACCTAACGCTAACCCTAACCCTACCCCTAACACTAAACCCATGCCCTATCCGTAACCCTAACCCTAACCGTAACCCTAACTAACCCTAAACCTAAACCCTAGCCCTAACCCTAACCCTACCCCTAACCCTAACCTTAACCCTAACCCTAACCCGAAACCTAAACTTAACCCAAACCTTAAACTAACACTAACCCCAACACTAACCCTAACCCTAACCCTACCCTAACCCTAACACTAACCGTAACCCTAACCCTAAACCATAAACCTAACCGTACCCTAACATAACCCTAAACCTAACCCTAACACTAAACCATAAATTTAACACTAACCTAACACTAACCATAAACCTAACCCTAACCTAAGGCTAACACTTACCCTAACCCTAACTCTAACCCTAACCCTAAAACTAAACCTAACCTTAACCCTAACGCAAACCTAACCTTAACCCTAACCCTAACCCTGACCATAACGCAAACCTAACCCTAACCATAACCATAACACTAACCTTACGCAAACTTAACCCTAACCCTAACCCTTACCCTAACGCAAACCTAACCCTAACCCTAACCTTAAACCGAAACCTAACCTTAACCCTAACCCTAAACTTAACCCTAACACTAACCTAACCCTAACCCTAAACCTAACCCTAACCCTAAAACTAACCCTAACCCAAACCTAACCCTAACCCAAAACCTAACCCTAACCGTACCTCAACCTAATCCTACCACTAACCCGATACCTAACCTTAACCCTAACCCAAACCTAACCCTAACACTAACCCTAACCCTTACCCTAACCCTAACGCAAACCTAACCCTAAACCTAACCCTATCCCTAACCCTAACATTATCGCAAACCTAACCCTAACCCTAACCCTAACCATAACGCAAACCTTACCCTAACACTAAACTTAACCCTAACCCTAACGCGTAGCTAAACCTAAACCTAACCTTAACCCTAACCATAACCTTACCGCAAACCTAACCCTAACTATAACCCTAACCCTAACCCTTACAGAAATCTAACACTAACGCTAACCATAACACTAACCATAACGCAAACCTAACCATAACCCTAACCCTAACCCTAACCCTAATGCATACCTAACTGTAAACCTAACCCTAACGCAATTCTAACCATATCCCTAACCCTAACCCTAAACCTAACAGAAACCTAACCCTAACCCTAACCCTAACCCTAATGCATACCTAACCCTAACCCTAAACCTAATCCTAACGAAAACCTAACCGTAACCCTAACCCTAAACTAACCCTAACGCAAACCTAACCCTAAAACTAACACTAACTCTAAACCTAACCCTAAACCTAACCCTAACCCAAACCTAACCCTAATCCTAACCCTAACCCTAAAACGTAACCTAACCCTACACTAACCTAACCCGAAACCTAACCCTAACCCTAAACCCTAAACCCTAAACCTAACCCTAACATAACACTAACCCTAACCGTAACCATAATCCTACCCCTAACACTAACCCTAAACCTAACCCTAAACTTAAACCCTAACCCTAACCCTATCCCTACCCTAACCCTAACCCTAAACCCTAAACCTAACCCTAACCTAACCCTAACCCTAACCCTAACAGAAATCTAACACTAACGCTAACCATAACACTAACCCTAACGCAAACCTAACCATAACCCTATCCCTATCCCTAACCCTAACACTAACCCTAACCTTACCCTAAACATAACGCTAACCTAACCCTAAACCTAACCCTAACTTTACGCTAACTTAACCCTAACCCTAAACCTTACCCTAACGCAAACCTAATCCTAACCGTAACCTTAACCCGACACCTAACCTTAACGCTAACCCTAACCTTAACCCAAACCCTAACGCAAACCTACCCTTAACCCAGCCCTAAAGCTAACCCTAACCTTAAAATTAACCTTAACCCTAACCCTAACGCAAACCTAACCCTAACCCTAAACCTAACACTAACCCTAACGAAACCTAAGACTAACCCTAACCTAACCCTAACCTAACGCTAACCCTAACACTAAAACCTAAACCTAACCCTAACGCAAACCTAACCTAACACTAACCCTAACACTAACCCTAAACCTAACCTAACACAAACCCAACCCTAACCCTAACGCTAACCCCAAACCTAACACTAAAACTAAACCTAACCCTAACGCAAACCTAACCCTAACCTTAACACTAAACCTAAACCTAAACGAAACCCTAGCGTAAACCTAAACCTAACCCTAACCATAAAACTAAACTCTAACCCTAACCCTAACCCGAAACCTAACGCTAACCTAACCCAAAACCTAACGCTAACTCTAAACCTAACCTAATCCTAACCCTAACCCTATCCTTAAGCCTAACCCTAACACAAAATTGTAACCCTAACCATAACCCTAACCCTAACGCTAAAATAACCCTAAACCTAACGCTAACCCTAACGCTAACAGTAACCCTAACCTAAACCTAAACCCTAATCATAAAGCTAACCCTTTCCATAACCATAACCATAACCATAACCATAAAACCCTAATGCTAACACTAACCCTAACCCTAAACCTAACCCTAAACCCTAAACCTAACCCTAACACTAACCCTAACGCAAACGTATCCCTAACCCTAACACTAACACTAACTCTAACCATAAACCCTAATGCTAACCCTAACCCTAACACTAACCCTATACCTAAACCTAAACCCTAACCCTAACCCTAAACCTAACCGTAACCCTAACGCAAAACTAACCCTAACCCTAACCCTAAATTTAACCCTAACCCTAACCCTAACGCAAACCAAACCCTAAACCTAACCCTAACCCTAACCCTAACCCTAAACCTAACCCTTTCGTAACCCTAACGCAAATCTAATCCTAACCCTAACACTAACCCAAACCCTAAACCCTAACCCTAACCCTAAACATAAAACCGAAACCCTAAACCTAACACTACCCTAAACCCTAAACTTAATCCTAACCCTAAATTTAATCCTAACCCTAACCTAAACCTAACCCAAACCCTAACCCTAACACTATCCCTAACCTTAACCCTAAACGATAACCCTAACCATGACCCTAACCCTAAATCTAAACCTATCGCAAACCTAAGCCTTAATCCTAACCCTAATCCTAACCCTAACCCTAACCCTAAAGCTAACCTAACCCTAACCCTAACCCTATACATTAACCCTAACCCTAACCCTAAAGATAACCCTAACGCAAAACTAACCCTAAACATAACGCAAACCTAAACTTAACCCTAACCCTAACCTTAACAATAATCCTGACCTTGCCCTATCCCTAAACCCTAAACCTGAACCTAATCCTAACCGTGTCCCTAAGCCTAACCCAAACCCTAACCCTAACCCTAAACCTAACCCTAACCCTAACCCTAAAGCAATCCTAACCCTTACCCTAACCCTAACCCTAAACCTAACCCTAACCCTAACCCTAACCATATCCATAACGCAAATCTAACCCTAACCCTAAACCTAACTCTAAACCTAACGCAAACCTAAGCTTAAAACCTAACCGTAATCCTAACCCTAACCCTAACCCTAAAGCTAACCTAAACCTAACCCTAACCCTAAACATTAACCCTAACCCTAACCCTAACGATAAACCTAATGGAAACTAAACCTAACCCTAACCCTAAACCTAACGCAAACCTAAACCTAACCCTAACCCTAACCCTAAGCATGACCCTAAACATAACCCTAACCCTAAAACCTAACCCTAACCCTAACCCTAACCGTAACCCTAACCCTAACCCAAACCCTAACCCTAACCCTAAACCTAACCCTAACCATAACCCTAACGCAATCCTAACCCTAACCCTAACCCTAAACCAAACGCTAACCCTAAACCTAAACCTAATCCTAACCCTAACGCAAACCTATCCCTAACCCTAACCCTAACCCTAACTCAAACCTAACCCTAACCCTAACCCTAACCCTAACCCTTACGCAAACTTAAACCTAACCCTAACGCTAACCCTAACCCTAAACCTAAACCTTGGCCCTAACCCTAATCCTAACCCTAATCCTAACCCTAACACAAACCTAACCCTAACCCTAACCCTAAAGCTAACGCAAAACTAACCCTAACCCAAACCCTAACCCGAACCCTAACCCTAACCCTTAACCTAATCCTTACCCTTACCCTAACGCAAACCTAAACCTAACCCTAACCCTAAACTGAACCCTAACCCTAACGCAAACCTAACCCTAACCCTAACCCTAACCTAATCCTACCCAAACCCTAAACCTAACCCTAACCCTAACCCTAAAGCTAACCTAACCCTAACTCTAACGCAAACCTAACCCTAACCCTAACCCTAAACATTAAACCTAACCCTAACCCTAACGATAACCCTAACGCAAAACTAACCATAACCCTAACAGTAAACCTAACGCAAACCTAAACCTAAACCTAAACCTAAGCATAACCATAACCCTAACCCTAACCCTAAACCCTAACCCTAACCCTAACCCAAACGCTAACCCTAACCCTAAACCTAACCCTAACCATAACCCAAACGCAATCCTAACCCTAACCCTAACCCTAACCGTAAATCTAACCCTAACCCTAAGTCTAACGCAAACCTAACCCTAACCCTAACCCTAAACCTAACCCTAACCCTAACCCTAAACCTAAACCTAACCCTAACCCTAACCCTAACTCTATCGCAAACCTAACCCTAACCCTAACCTTAACCCTAACCCGAACCCTAACGCAAACCTAACCCTAACCCTAACCCTAACCCTAACGCAAACCTAACCCTAACCCTAACCCTAACCCTAACCTAAGCATAACACTTACCCTAACACTAACCCTAAACCTAACCTAACCCTAACCCTAACGAAAACCTAACCCTAACCCTAACCATAACTCTACACCGAACGCAAACCTAACCCTTAAACTAACATTAACCGTTACCCTAACCATAACGCAAACCTAAAACTAAACTTAACCCTAACCCTAACCATAACGCAAACATAACCCTAACCCTAACCCTGACCCTAACGCATAAATAACCCTAACCCTAACCCTAACCCGAACCCTAACCCTAAGGCAAACCTAACCCTAACCCTAACCCTAACACAAACCTAATCCTAACCCTAACCCTAAACCTAACACTAATTCTAACCCTAACCCTAACCCTAACGCAATCCTAACACTAACCCTCACTCTGTGCCTAACCATAAACGTAACCCTAACCCTAAACCTTACCTTAACGCAAA
>NC_142501.1:100288787-100296287 GCF_057876585.1 Rhinolophus sinicus
ACCGTAACGCATACCTAACCCTAAACCAAACCCTAATCCTAACGCAAACCTAACCCTAACCCTAACCCAAAACTAACCCTAACGCAAACCTAACCCTAAACCTAACCCTAACCTTAAACCTAACCCTAACCCTAACCCTAACGCAAACTGAACCGTAACCCTAAACCTAACCCTAACCCTAACCATAACGGAAACCTAACCCTAACCCTAACCCTAACCCTAAACCGTAACCTAACCCTACCCTAACCTAACCCTAAAACTAACACTAACCCTAAACCCTAAACCTAACCCTAACCTAACACTAAGCCTAACCCTAACCCATACGCAAACTTATCCCTAACCCTAACCGTAACCCTAACCCTAAACTTAAACCCTGGCCCTAACCTTTACCCTAACCCTAACCCTAATCATAACCCTAACCCTAACTCAAACCTAACCCTAAAGCTAACTCTAACCTTAAACTCACCTTAACCCTAACCCTAACGCTAACCTAACCCTAACCCTAACCCTAACCCTAAACCTAACCCTAACCCTAAGCCTAACGCAAACCTAACCCTAACCATAACCCTAACCCTAACCCTAAACCTAAACCCAACTCTAACCCTAACCCTAACGCAAACTTAACCCTAACCCTATCCCTAAACATTAACCCTAACCCTAACACTAACGATAACCCTAACGCAAAACTAACCCTAACCCTAACCCTAAACCTAGCGCAAACCTAAACCTAAACCGTAACCATAACCCTAACCCTAAACCTAACCCTAAACCCTAACCTAACCCTAACCCTAACCATAACCCTAACCCTAACTCAAACCCTAACCCTAACCATAAACCTAAGCGAACCCTAACCCTAACGCAATCCTAACCCTAACCCTAACCCTATGCCTAAACCTATACCTAACCCTAAAACTTAGCTTAACGCAAACATAACCCTAAACTTAACGCTAACCATAAAAACCTAACGCTAACCCTAACCCTACCCCTAACACTAAACCCATGCCCTATCCGTAACCCTAACCCTAACCGTAACCCTAACTAACCCTAAACCTAAACCCTAGCCATAACCCTAACCCTACCCCTAACCCTAACCTTAACCCTAACCCTAACCCGAAACCTAAACTTAACCCAAACCTTAAACTAACACTAACCCCAACCCTAACCCTAACCCTAACCCTAACCCTACCCTAACCCTAACCCTAACCGTAACCCTAACCCTAAACCATAAACCTAACCGTACCCTAACCTAACCCTAAACCTAACCCTAACACTAAACCCTAAATTTAACACTAACCTAACACTAACCATAAACCTAACCCTAACCTAAGGCTAACACTTACCCTAACCCTAACTCTAACCCTAACCCTAAAACTAAACCTAACCTTAACCCTAACGCAAACCTAACCTTAACCCTAACCCTAACCCTGACCACAACGCAAACCTAACCCTAACCATAACCATAACACTAACCTTACGCAAACTTAACCCTAACCCTAACCCTTACCCTAACGCAAACCTAACCCTAACCCTAACCTTAAACCGAAACCTAACCTTAACCCTAACCCTAAACTTAACCCTAACACTAACCTAACCCTAACCCTAAACCTAACCCTAACCCTAAAACTAACCCTAACTCAAACCTAACCCTAACCCAAAACCTAACCCTAACCCTACCTCAACCTAATCCTAACCCTAACCCGATACCTAACCTTAACCCTAACCCAAACCTAACCCTAACACTAACCCTAACCCTTACCCTAACCCTAACGCAAACCTAACCCTAAACCTAACCCTATCCCTAACCCTAACATTATCGCAAACCTAACCCTAACCCTAACCCTAACCATAACGCAAACCTTACCCTAACACTAAACTTAACCCTAACCCTAACGCGTAGCTAAACCTAAACCTAACCTTAACCCTAACCATAACCTTACCACAAACCTAACCCTAACTATAACCCTAACCCTAACCCTAACAGAAATCTAACACTAACGCTAACATAACACTAACCCTAACGCAAACCTAACCATAACCCTAACCCTAACCCTAACCCTAATGCATACCTAACTGTAAACCTAACCCTAACGCAATTCTAACCATATCCCTAACCCTAACCCTAAACCTAACACAAACCTAACCCTAACCCTAACCCTAACCCTAATGCATACCTAACCCTAACCCTAAACTTAATCCTAACGAAAACCTAACCGTAACCCTAACCCTAAACTAACCCTAACGCAAACCTAACCCTAAACCTAACACTAACTCTAAACCTAACCCTAAACCTAACCCTAACCCAAACCTAACCCTAATCCTAACCCTAACCCTAAAACGTAACCTAACCCTACACTAACCTAACCCGAAACCTAACCCTAACCCTAAACCCTAAACCCTAAACCTAACCCTAACATAACACTAACCCTAACCGTAACCATAATCCTACCCCTAACACTAACCCTAAACCTAACCCTAAACTTAAACCCTAACCCTAACCCTATCCCTACCCTAACCCTAACCCTAAACCCTAAACCTAACCCTAACCTAACCCTAACCCTAACCCTAACAGAAATCTAACACTAACGCTAACCATAACACTAACCCTAACGCAAACCTAACCATAACCCTATCCCTATCCCTAACCCTAACCCTAACCCTAACCTTACCCTAAACATAACGCTAACCTAACCCTAAACCTAACCCTAACTTTACGCTAACTTAACCCTAACCCTAAACCTTACCCTAACGCAAACCTAATCCTAACCGTAACCTTAACCCGAAACCTAACCTTAACGCTAACCCTAACCTTAACCCAAACCCTAACGCAAACCTACCCTTAACCCAGCCCTAAAGCTAACCCTAACCTTAAAATTAACCTTAACCCTAACCCTAACGCAAACCTAACCCTAACCCTAAACCTAACACTAACCCTAACGAAACCTAAGACTAACCCTAACCTAACCCTAACCTAACGCTAACCCTAACACTAAAACCTAAACCTAACCCTAACGCAAACCTAACCTAACACTAACCCTAACACTAACCCTAAACCTAACCTAACACAAACCCAACCCTAACCCTAACGCTAACCCCAAACCTAACACTAAAACTAAACCTAACCCTAACGCAAACCTAACCCTAACCTTAACACTAAACCTAAACCTAAACGAAACCCTAGCGTAAACCTAAACCTAACCCTAACCATAAAACTGAACTCTAACCCTAACCCTAACCCGAAACCTAACGCTAACCTAACCCAAAACCTAACGCTAACCCTAAACCTAACCTAATCCTAACCCTAACCCTATCCTTAAGCCTAACCCTAACACAAAATTATAACCCTAACCATAACCCTAACCCTAACGCTAAAATAACCCTAAACCTAACGCTAACCCTAACCCTAACAGTACCCCTAACCTAAACCTAAACCCTAATCATAAAGCTAACCCTTTCCATAACCATAACCATAACCATAACCATAAAACCCTAATGCTAACCCTAACCCTAACCCTAAACCTAACCCTAAACCCTAAACCTAACCCTAACACTAACCCTAACGCAAACGTAACCCTAACCCTAACACTAACACTAACTCTAACCATAAACCCTAATGCTAACCCTAACCCTAACACTAACCCTATACCTAAACCTAAACCCTAACCCTAACCCTAAACCTAACCGTAACCCTAACGCAAAACTAACCCTAACCCTAACCCTAAATTTAACCCTAACCCTAACCCTAACGCAAACCAAACCCTAAACCTAACCCTAACCCTAACCCTAACCCTAAACCTAACCCTTTCGTAACCCTAACGCAAATCTAATCCTAACCCTAACACTAACCCAAACCCTAAACCCTAACCCTAACCCTAAACATAAATCCCAACCCTAAACCTAACACTACCCTAAACCCTAAACTTAATCCTAACCCTAAATTTAATCCTAACCCTAACCTAAACCTAACCCAAACCCTAACCCTAACACTAACCCTAACCTTAACCCTAAACGATAACCCTAACCATGACCCTAACCCTAAATCTAAACCTATCGCAAACCTAAGCCTTAATCCTAACCCTAATCCTAACCCTTACCCTAACCCTAAAGCTAACCTAAACCTAACCCTAACCCTATACATTAACCCTAACCCTAACCCTAAAGATAACCCTAACGCAAAACTAACCCTAAACATAACGCAAACCTAAACTTAACCCTAACCCTAACCTTAACAATAATCCTGACCTTGCCCTATCCCTAAACCCTAAACCTGAACCTAATCCTAAACGTGTCCCTAAGCCTAACCCAAACCCTAACCCTAACCCTAAACCTAACCCTAACCCTAACCCTAAAGCAATCCTAACCCTTACCCTAACCCTAACCCTAAACCTAACCCTAACCCTAACCCTAACCATATCCATAACGCAAATCTAACCCTAACCCTAAACCTAACTCTAAACCTAACGCAAACCTAAGCTTAAAACCTAACCGTAATCCTAACCCTAACCCTAACCCTAAAGCTAACCTAAACCTAACCCTAACCCTAAACATTAACCCTAACCCTAACCCTAACGATAAACCTAATGGAAACTAAACCTAACCCTAACCCTAAACCTAACGCAAACCTAAACCTAACCCTAACCCTAACCCTAAGCATGACCCTAAACATAACCCTAACCCTAAAACCTAACCCTAACCCTAACCCTAACCGTAACCCTAACCCTAACCCAAACCCTAACCCTAACCCTAAACCTAACCCTAACCATAACCCTAACGCAATCCTAACCCTAACCCTAACCCTAAACCAAACGCTAACCCTAAACCTAAACCTAATCCTAACCCTAACGCAAACCTATCCCTAACCCTAACCCTAACCCTAACTCAAACCTAACCCTAACCCTAACCCTAACCCTAACCCTTACGCAAACTTAAACCTAACCCTAACGCTAACCCTAACCCTAAACCTAAACCTTGGCCTTAACCCTAATCCTAACCCTAATCCTAACCCTAACTCAAACCTAACCCTAACCCTAACCCTAAAGCTAACGCAAAACTAACCCTAACCCAAACCCTAACCCGAACCCTAACCCTAACCCTTAAACTAATCCTTACCCTTACCCTAACGCAAACCTAAACCTAACCCTAACCCTAAACTGAACCCTAACCCTAACGCAAACCTAACCCTAACCCTAACCCTAACCTAATCCTACCCAAACCCTAAACCTAACCCTAACCCTAACCCTAAAGCTAACCTAACCCTAACTCTAACGCAAACCTAACCCTAACCCTAACCCTAAACATTAAACCTAACCCTAACCCTAACGATAACCCTAACGCAAAACTAACCATAACCCTAACCGTAAACCTAACGCAAACCTAAACCTAAACCTAAACCTAAGCATAACCATAACCCTAACCCTAACCCTAAACCCTAACCCTAACCCTAACCCAAACGCTAACCCTAACCCTAAACCTAACCCTAACCATAACCCAAACGCAATCCTAACCCTAACCCTAACCCTAACCGTAAATCTAACCCTAACCCTAAGTCTAACGCAAACCTAACCCTAACCCTAACCCTAAACCTAACCCTAACCCTAACCCTAAACCTAAACCTAACCCTAACCCTAACCCTAACTCTATCGCAAACCTAACCCTAACCCTAACCTTAACCCTAACCCGAACCCTAACGCAAACCTAATCCTAACCCTAACCCTAACCCTAACGCAAACCTAACCCTAACCCTAACCCTAACCCTAACCCTAACCTAAGCATAACACTTACCCTAACACTAACCCTAAACCTAACCTAACCCTAACCCTAACGAAAACCTAACCCTAACCCTAACCATAACTCTACACCGAACGCAAACCTAACCCTTAAACTAACATTAACCGTTACCCTAACCCTAACGCAAACCTAAAACTAAACTTAACCCTAACCCTAACCATAACGCAAACATAACCCTAACCCTAACCCTGACCCTAACGCATAAATAACCCTAACCCTAACCCTAACCCGAACCCTAACCCTAAGGCAAACCTAAACCCTAGCCCTAACCCTAACCCTACCCTAAACCTAACCGTATCCCGAAACCTAAACTTAACCCAAACCCTAACCTAACCCTAACCCCAACCCTAACCCTAACCATAACCCTACCCTAACCCTAACCCTAACCCTAACAGTAACCCTAACCCTATCCCTAACCCTAAACCTAACATAACACTAACCCTAACCGTAAACCTAACCCTTTCCCTAACCGTAACCCTACGCAAAACTAACCCTAAACATAACCCTAAACCTAACCCTAAACCTAACCCTAACCTTAAACCCTAACCCTAACCCTAACCCTACCCTAACCCTAAACCTAAACCCTAAACCTAACCCTAACCTAACCCTAACCCTAACCCTAATGCAAACCTAACCCTAGCCCTAACCCTTACCATAACCATAACCCTACCTCAACCTAATCATAACCCTAACCCTAACCCGATACATAACCTTAACACTAACGCAAAACTAACCCTAAACCTAACCCTAACCCTACCCTGACCTTAACGCAAAGCTAACCCTAACCCTAACCCTAACGCAATCCTAACCCTAACACTAACCTTAACCCTAACCATAACGCGTAGCCAAACATAAACCTAACCTAAACCCTAAACCTAACCTTACCGCAAACCTATCCCTAACTATAACCCTAACACTAACCCTAACAGAAACCTATCCCTAACCCTAACCATAACCCTAACCCTAACGCAAACCTAAACATAACCCTAACCATAACCCTAACGCTAAGGCATACCTAACTCTAACCCTAACCCTAACGCAAATCTAACCATATCCCTAACCCTAACCCTAACCCTAACACAAACCGAACCCTAACCCTAACCCTAACCCTAACGCATACCTAACCCGAACCCTAACCCTAATCCTAACGAAAACCTAACCCTAACCCTAACCCTAAACAAACCCTAACGCAAACCTAACCCTAAACCTAAACCTAACCCTAAACCTAACCCTTAACCTTACCCTAACGCAAACCTAACCCTAACCATAACCCTAACCGTAACCCTAACCATAACGGAAACCTAACCCTAACCTTAACACTAACCCTTATCCGTAACCTAACCCTACCCTAACCTAACCCGAAACCTAATCCTAACTCTAAACCCTAAACCTAACCCTAACATAACACTAACCCTAACCCTAACCATAACCATAACCCTAAACCTAACGCTAACCCAAAACTGAAACCTAACCCTAACCGTAACGCAAACCTAACTTTAACCCTAACCCTCTCCCTAACCCTAACGCAAACCTAACCCTAACCCTAACCCTAACCCTAACCCTAACCCTTACGCAAACTTAACCCTATCCCTAACCGTAACTCTAACCCTAAACTTAAACCCTTGCCCTAACCTAACTCTAACCCTAACCCTAACCCTAACTCAAACCTAACCCTAAATCTAACCCTAACCTGTAACTAACCCTAACCCTAACCCT
>NC_142501.1:100308787-100341287 GCF_057876585.1 Rhinolophus sinicus
CTAACCATAACCCAAACGCAAACCTAACCGTAACCCTAACCCTAAACCTAAGCCTAAACCTAACCCTAACCATAACCCTAACGCAAAACTAACCCTATCCCTAACATTAACACTAACACTAACCTAATTCTAACCCTAACGCAAACCTAATCCTAACCCTAACCCTAACCCTAACCGTATACAAACATAAACCTAGCACTACCCCTAACCCTAATCCTAACCCTAAACCTAAACCTAACCCTAACCCTAACCTTAACGCAAACCTCACCCTATACGTAACCCTAACCATAAAACCCTAACGCTAACCCTAACCCGAACCATAATCCTAATCCTAAAGCCTAGCCCTAACCCTAACCCTAAACCTAACACTAAAGAAAACCTAAACCTTACCCTAATTTAACCCTAACCCTAACCCTAACCCTAATGCAACCTAACCATAACCCTATCCTAACCATAACCCTAACCCTAACCCTAACCTAACCCTAAACCAATCCCTATCCCTAGCCCTAACCCTAACCCTAACCTAAACCTAACCCAAACCCTAACCCTAACCCTAAACTTAACCCTAACCCTAACCCTAAATCCTAACCCTAAACTTAACACTAAACCTAAACCTGACATTGACCCTTACCCGGATTCTGACCCTAACTCTAACCCTAACCCTAGCACTAAGCCTAAACCTAACCCTAACCCTAACACTAATCCTTACCTAAACTTAACCATAACCCTAAAATTAACCTTAACCCTAAACGCTAAATCTAACCCTAAACCTCACCCAAAACCTAACGCTAACTTAACACTAACCCTAACCACAACCATAACCCTAACCCTAAACTAACCCTCACTCTAACCGTAATCCTAACCCTAACACTAACATTTAACCTAACACTAATCCTTACCCTATCCTACTTCTAACCCTAACACTAAACATTAACACTAACCCTAACCCTAACACTAATCCTAATCCTAAACCCTAACGCTAACCCTAACCCTAACCCTAAACTTAACCCTAACACTAAACCCTAAAACTAACCCTAACCCTAAACCTAACCCTGACCCTGACCCTGACCCTGATACTAACTCGAAACCTAACCCTAAACCTAAGCCTAAGCCTTACCCTAACCCTAACCCTAACCCTAACCTTAACCCTAACCTAACCCTAACCCAAACCATAACCCTAACCCTAACACTTACCCTAACCCTAACCCTAAAACCTAACCCTAAACCTAACCCTAACCCAACCTTATCCTAACACTAAACCTAACCCTAACCCTTACACTAACACTAACCCTAAACTAACCCAAACAATAACCCTCACCCTAACACTAAACCTAACCCCTAAACCTAACCCTAAACCAAACCCTAACCCTAACCGTAACCATAACCCTAACCTTAAAACTAACCCTAACACTAATCTTAAACATAACCTTAAACTGTAACTCTAATCTAACCCTTAACCTAACCCTAACCCAATCACTAAAACTAACACTAAACCTAAAACCTAATCACAAACCTAACCCTAACCCTAACACTTACCCTAACCCTACAACCTAAACCCAATCCCTAACCTTACACTAATCCTAACCCTAACCATAACCTAACACAAACTCTAACCCTAACGCTAAATCTAAACCTAACCCTAACCCTAAACCTAACATTTACCCTAACCCTAACACTAACCATAACCCTAACCATAACCCTAAACCTAAACCCTAACCCTAACCCTAAATCTAAAACTAACCCTAACCCTAACCCTAACCCTAACCCTAAACCCTTACCCCAATCATAACCCTAACCCTAACCCTAACCCTAACCCTTACCCTAACCCTAACCGAACCCTAACCCAAAACCTAACCCTAAATCTAATCCTAACCCTAACACTAACTCTAACCTAAACGTAACCCAATACTTAACCCTAACCCTAACCCTAATCCTAACGCTAACCCTAAACTTAAACCTAAACCCTAACCCTAACCCTAACCATAACCATAACGCTAACCTAACCCTAACCCTAAACCTAACCTTAACCTAACACTAACTCTAACCCTAACACTAAACCCTAAACCTAATCCTAAACATCACCTTAAACCTGACCCTGACCCTGACCCTGAACCTGACCCTAACTCTAACCCTTACCTTAACCCTAAGCTTAATCCTGAACCTAACCCTTATCCTAACCCTTACCCTAACCCTAACATAAACCCTAACTCTAAACCTAACCCTAAGTTAACCTTAATGCAAACCTAACCAAAACCCTAACACTAACCCTAACCCTAACATTTACCCTAACACTACCCGTTATCCTAACCCTACCCCTAACCCTAACACTAACCCTAACACTAACCCTAAACCCTAACCCTAACCCTAAACCCTAACCCTAACACGAACACTAAACCTAACCTTAACCCTTACCCTAACCCTAACCTAAACCTAACCCAAACCCTAAACCTAAACTTACCCCTAACCATAACCCTAACCCGATCCTAATCCTAAACCAAACCGTAACCCTGACAATAATCCTAAACCTAACCCTAACCTAAACCTAATCCTAACCCTAAACGTAAACCTAAACCTTACCCTTACCCTAAACCTAACCCTAACCCTAACCCTAAACCATAAACCTAACCCTAACCCTAAACCTAACCCTAACCCTCACCCTAACCCTAAACCTAATCCTAACCCTAAACCTAACACTAATCCTAACTCTAACCCTAAACCCTAACCCTAAACTAACCCTAACCCTACCCCTCACTGTAACCCTAAACCTTACCCTAACCCTAACCCTAACACTAACCCTAACCCTAACCCTAAATCTAAACCCTAATCCTATCGCTAACCCTATCCCTAAACCTAACCCTAACCCTAACCCTAACCATAACCCTAACCTACCCCTAACTCTAACCCTAACCTTAACCCTAACCGTAACCCTAACCATTACCCTGACGCTGACCCTGACCATGACGCTAACTCTAACCCTAACACTATACCTAAGCCGAAGCCTAACCCTAACCGTAACCCTAACTCTAACCATAACCCTATCCCTTACCCTAAAACCTAATACTAAACCAAACACTAACCCTAACACTAAACCTAACCTAAACCTAACCCTAAACCTAACCCTAACCCAACCCTAAACTAACCCTAACCGAAACCCTAACCCTAACCCTAACCCTAACCTTAACCCTAACCCTAAACCCTAACACTAACCCTAATACTATCCCTAACTTAACCGTAACCCTAACCCTAAAATTAAACCTAACACTAACATAAACTTAACCAAAACTCTAACCCTAAACCTAACCCTAATACTAACCCTAATACTAACCCTAACCTTAATGTAACCCTAACCCAAACCCTAACGCTAACCCTAGCCCTAGCCCTAACCTTAACCCTAAACCCTAACCTTAACTCTCACCCTAAACCTAGCCCTAAACACTAACCCTAGACCTAACCCTAACCCGAACATTGAACCTAACCTAAACCTAACCCTAATATTGACCCTAACCCTAACACTAAACCTAAAACGATCCCTAAACCTAACGCTAAACCCTAAACCTAAACCTAACCCTAACCCTAACCCTGACACTGACCCTGACATTGACACTGACCCTAACTCTAACCCTAACCTTAAGCCTAAGCCTAAGCCTAACCCTAACCATAACACTAACGCTAAACCCTAACGCTAACCCTAACCCTAAATCTAAACTTAACACTAACCCTAACCCTAACCCTAAACCCTAAGACTAAACATAACTCTAACCCTAACCCTAACCCTAACCCTAACGGTAACCAAACCCTAACCCTAACTCTAACCCTATACCCTAAACCTAAACCTAACACTGACCCTAACCCTAACCCTAACCCTAACGCTAACCTAACCCTAACACTAACCCTAACCCTAACCCTAACCCTAACCCTAACCTAACACTATCACTAACCCTAACACTAAACCCTAACCATAACCATAACCGTAACCATGACCCTGACCCTGATCGTGACGCTAACCCTAACCCTAAACCTTACCTTAACCCTAAGCCTAAGCCTGAACAAAACTCTAATCCTAACCCTAAACCTAACCCTAAACCGTAACCGTAAACCTAACCCTAACACTAACCCTAACCCTAACCCTAAAGTAACCCTAAAATAACCCTAACCCTAAACCTAACTCAAACCCTAACCTAACCCTAACCCAAAACTAACCCTAAACCTACACCTAACCCTAACCATAACCTAACCCTAACCGAAACCCTAACCCTAACACTAACCCTAACCCTAACCCTAACGTTAACCCTAAACCCTAACCGTAACTCTAACTCTAACACTAACCCTCACGCTAACCTAACCCTAACCATAACACTAACACTAACCCTAACCCTAACCCTAACCTAACCCGAACTCTAACACTAATCCTAACCCTAAAACTAACCCTAACCCTAATAAATATCCTAACCCTAACACTAACCTTAACACTTCCCCTAACGCTAACCCTAACCCTAACCCTAAACCCTAACCATAATCCTAACCCTAACCATAAAACTAACCCTACCACTATTTCTAACCCTAAACCCTATACCTAACCCTAACCATAACGCTAACCCTAACACTAAACCCTAAACCCTAACCATAACCTAACACTAACCCTAACCCTAACCTAACCCTAACTCTAACCTTAAACCTAAACCTAACACTAAACCTAACCCTAAACCTAACATTTATCCTATCCCTATACTTAACCATATCCCTAACACTAACCATAACACTAACACTAACCCTAACTCTAAACCCTGACACTAACACTAAAACTAACCCTAATCCTAAACCCTAACGCTAAGCCTAAACCTAACCCTAAACTTAACCCTAACACTAAACCCTAACAGTAACCCTAACCCTAACCCTGTCCCTGACCCTGACCCTGAGCCTGACCCTGATCCTAACTCTAACCCTAACCCTAACCCTAAGCCTAATCCTAAACTTAACCCTAACCCTAACCCTAATCGTAAACTTAACAGTAACCCTAACCATAAACCTAAACCTAAACCTAACCCTAACCCTAACCCTAAACCCTAATCATAAATCTAACCTTAACACTAACCCTAACCCTAACCCTAAATCCACAACCTTAACCCTAAACTAACACTAACCCTAACCCTAACCCTAACCTAACCCTAACTGTAACCTTAAGCCTAACTCTAAACCTAAACATATCAATAAACCTAACATTTACCCTAACCCTAACCCTAACCATAACACTAACCGTAAACCCTAACCCTAACCCTAACCCTAAATCTAAAACAAACCCAAACCCTAACCCTAACCCTAAACCCTAAGCCTAAACCTAACCATAACCCTAACCCTAACCCTAACGGTAACCAAACCCTAACACTAACCCTAACACTATACCCTAAATCTAAACCTAACACTGAACCTAACCCTCACCCTAACCCTAACGCTAAACTAATCCTAACCCTAACCCTAACCCTAACCTTAACTCTAAACCTAACACTAAGCCCTAACCCTAACCATAACCGTAACACTGACCCTGACCCTGACCGTGACCCTAACCCTAACCCTAATCCTTACCTTAACCCTAAGCCTAAGACTGACTATAAACCTAACCCTAACCCTAACCCTAATCCTAAACCCTATCCCTGAAACTAATCCTAACACTAACCCTAACCCTAACCCTAGAGTAACACTAAAATAACCGTAAACCTAAACCTAACCCTAACCCAAACCCTAAGCCTAACCCTTGCCTAACACTAACCCTAACCGTAACCCTAACTTAAGCCTAAAACTAACCTAAACCTAAACCTAACCCTAATATTTACCCTAATCTAACCCTACCTTAACCCTACTTCTAACCCTAACCCTAATCCTAACGCTAACCCTAACACTAAACTAACTGTAACTCTAACCCTAAACCTAACCCTAACCCTAAAACTAACCCTAAAACCTGAACCTAACCATAAACTTAAACACTAAACCCTAACCCTAACCTAACAATAAGTCTAACACTTACCCTACCCTAACCGTAATCCTAACCCTAACCCTAAACTAACATTAACTCAAACCCTAACCCTAACCCTAACCTTAAACCTAAACATAATCTAAACCTAAACCAAACCCTAACCTTAACCTTAAACTTAAACCTAAACCCTAACCCTAACTCTAACACTAACCCTAACCCTAACACTAAACCCTAATCCTAACCCTAAACACTAAACCTAACCCTAACCCTAACCCTACCCTTAACCCTAACCCTAACCTAAAGCTAACCCAAACCACAACACTAACCCTAACCCTAACCTTAACCCTAAACGCTAACCCTAACCTAACCCTACCAAACACAAACCCTAAATCCTAACCCTAATCCTAACCCTAAACCCTAATCCAAAACTTAACCCTAACCCTAAACTTAACACTATCCCTAACCTAAACCTAACCCAAACCCTAACCCTAACCCTAACACTAACCTTAACCCTAAACGCTAACCATAAACCTTATCCTAACCCTAACGCTAACATTAACCCTAACGCAAACGTAACCCTAACCTTAACCCTAACCAAAACCCTACCAATAAACCCAACCCTAACCCTAAACGTAAGGCAAAACTAAACCTAATCTTAATCCTAAACCTAACCCTAACCGAAACCCTAGTGCAAATCTAATCCTAACCTAATCCTAACCCTAAACCTAAACCATAAACCTAACCCTAAATCTAATATTAAACCCTAACCCTAACACTAACCCTAACCTTAACCATAACCCTAACCGTAAAACCCTAACGCTAACCCTAACTTTAACCATAACCCTAACCCTAAACCCTAAACCTAACCCTAACCCTAACGCAAACCTAACCTTAACCCTAACCCTAACGCTAACCATAAAAACCTAACGCTAACCCTATCACTAACCCTAACCCTAACCCTAAAACCTAACCCAAACCATAACCCTAACCGTAACCCTAACGAAAACCGAACCCTAAACCTAAACCTAACACTAACCCTAAGCCTAAAGCAAACCTTAACCCTAACACTAACCCTACCCTAACCTTAACCCTAAGCGTAACCCTAGCGCAAACCTAACCCTAACCCTAACCCTAACACTAAACCTAACCATAACACTAACCCTAACCTAAACGCATACCTATCCCTAACCCTAACCATAAAACGCTAACGCTAACCCTAACCCGAAACCTAAACCTACCCATAAAACTTAGCCTTAACCCAAACCCTAACCCTAACCCTAACACTAACGCAAACCTAACACTAAACCAACCCCTAACCCTAAACCTCACCCGAAACCAAACCCTAACCCTAACCCTAACATAACCCTAACTCTAAACCTAACCCTAAATCCTAACCCTAAACTTAACCCAAAAACTAACCAAACCCTAACCCTAACCCTAACCCTAATCCTAAACCCTAAACATAACCCTAACCTAACACTAACCCTAACCCTAACCCTATCCCTAAACGTAACCCTCACATTTACCCTAACCTAACCCTAACCCTAACCCTACCTTAACACTAACACAGATCTTAAACCTAACCCTAAACGTAACCCTAAACCTATCCCTAACCCTAACGCAAACCTAACCCTCACCCTACCCTAACACTAACCCTAACCCTAACACTAACCCTAACCCTAACGCTACCTAACTTAACCCTAACCTTAACTATAACCCTAACCCTATCCCTAACCTAACCCTAAACCAATCCCTAACCATAGCCCTAACGCTAACCCTAACCCTAACCTAAACCTAACCGAAACCCTAACCTAACGCTAACCCTAACGCTAAACATAAATTTAACGCTAAACCCTAACCCTAACCCTAACCCTAACCCTAACGCTAACCTAAAACTAACCATAACCCTAAACCTAACCCTAACCCGAAACCTAACCCTAACCCTAACCTAACCTAAACCTAACCCTAACCCTAACCCTAAACCTACCCCTCACCCTAACCCTAAACCTAACCATAAACCTAAACCCTAACTCTCACCCTAACCCTACCCTAACCTAACCCTAACCCTAACCCTAACTCTAACCCTAAACCTAACCCTAAACCCTAACCCTAACCCTAACCCTAACCTAATCCTAACCCGAATCCTAACACTAAACCAATCCCTAAACCCTAACCATAACCCTAACCGTACCTCTAATATTAATACCTAACCCTAATCCTAACCCTAACCCTAAACTAAACCTAACCCTAAAATTAACCCTAAGTCTAAACCTAACCATAAATTTTACCCTAACAATAACCCTTACCCTAACCCTACTCGTAACACTAAACCCAACCCTAACCCAAAAACTAAACCTTAAACCTAAAGCTAACACTAAACCTAACCGTAACCCTAACCATAAAACCCTAACGCTAACCCTACCCCTAACACTAACACTAACCCTAAACCCTAACCCTAACACTAACCCTACCTAACGCATTCCTAACAATAAACCTAACCCAACCCTAACCCTAAACCTAACCCTAATCCTAACCCTAACGCAAATCTAACCCTAACCCTAACCCTACCCTAAACTTAACCCTAACTCTAACCCGAGCGCAAACCTAACTCTAACCCTAACCCTACCCATAAAACTAACGCAAACCTAACCCTAACACTATCCCTAACCATAATCCTAACTCTAAACCTAACACTAACACTAACCCTAACCTTGACGCAAACCTAACCCTGACCCTAACCATAAAAACCTTACGCTAACCCTAAACCGAAACCTAAACCGAAACAAAAACCTAGCCCTACCCCTAACCCTAAGACTAACGCAAACGCAACAGTATCCCTAACCCTAACCCTAACCTAAACCTAACCCTAACCCTAACCCTAACCATAAACTTAACACTAACCCTAACCCTAACTTAACCCTAACCCAATCCCTAACCCTAGCCCTAACCCTAACCCTAACCTAAACCTAACCCAAACCCTAGCCCTAACCCTACCCTAACCTGATCCTAACACTAACTCTAACACTAACCCTAAACCTAATCCTAACGCTAACCCTAACGCAAACCTAACGCTAACCCTAACCATTACCATAAAATCCTACCCCTAATCCTAAACCTATCCCTAAACCTAACGATAAAACCCTAACGCTAACCCTAAAACGAACCCTATCCCTAACCCTAAACCCTAGCCCTAACACTAACCCTACCATAACCCTACCTAAGCCTTATTCTAACCCTAAACCTAACACTAAACTTAACCCTAACATTTACCCTTACCTAAACCTAACACTAACCCTAAACCCTAAACCTTACCCTAAATGTAATCATAACCCTGACACTAACACTAAAACCTAAACCTAACGCTAACCTTAAATTATAAACCCTAACCCCCCTAACAATAACCATAACCCTTACCCTAACCTAACCCTAACCTTAACCCTAACCCTAACCCTACCCTAAACTAACACTAACCCAAACCCTAACCCTAACCCTAACCTTAACCCTAACCCTAACCTAAACCAAACCCTAACCCTAACCCTAAACTTAAACCTAAACCCTAAACCTAACCCTAACCCTAACCCTAACGCAAATCTAAAACTAACCCTAACCCTAACATTTACTCTAACACTAACCTTTACCCTAACCCTACCCCTACCCTAACCTTAATGCTAACCTAACCCTAACCGTAACCCTAAAGCTAACCTAACACTAACCCTAACCCTAAACCTAAACATAGCCTTAACCCTAACCCTAACCCTAACGCAAACCTAACAATAACCCTAACCATAAACCTAACCATAAAACCCTAACGCTAACCGTATCCCTAACCCTAACCCTAAACCCTAACCCTAACCCTAAACCTAACCCTAACCCTAACCCTAACGCAAACCTAACCCTAACCCTAACCGTAACCCTATCCCTAACCCTAGCGCAAACCTAATCCTAAACTTAACCCTAAACCTAATCCTAACCCTAAACCTAACCCTAACCCTAACCCTAACATTAACGCAAACCAAACACTAAGCCTAACTTTAACCATAACACCATAACGCTAACCTTTTCCCGAACCTTAACCCTAACCCTAAACCCTAGCCCTAACCCTAACCCTAACCCTAACCCTAACTCAAACCTAACCCTAACCCTTACTCAAAACCTAACAATAAACCTACCCCTAACCATAAACCCTAAAACTAACGCATCCTAACCCTAACCCTAACCATAACCCTAACCCTAAAACTATCCCTAACCTAACCCTAACCCAATCCCAACCCTAGCCCTAATCCTAACCCTAACCCTAAGCTAACACTAACCTAAACCCTAACCCTAACACTAACCCTAACACTAAACCTAACCTTAACCCTAAAACCTAACCCTAACCGTAACACTAAACCTAATCTTAAACAATAACACTAACCCTAACCCTAAACCTAACACTAACCCTAAAAGTAACCCTAAAACCTAAACTTAACGCTAAACTTAAACACTAAACCCTAACCCTAACCTAACAAAAACCCTAACCCTTACCGTAACCTAACCTTAACCATAACCCTATCTCTAACACTAAACTAATACTAACCCAAAACCTAAACCTAACCCTAACCTTAACCCTAACCCTAACCTAAACCTAACCAAAACCCTAACCCAAACAGTAACCCTAACCTTAAACCTAACCCAAACCCTAACCCTAACCCTAACCCTAAACTTAAACCTAACCCTAACCCTAACCCTCACGCAAACCTAAACCAAAACCTAACCCTAACCCTAAACCTAACACTAACCCTAACACTAACCCTTACTCAATCGCAAACCTAAACCTAAACCTAACCATAATCCTATCCCTAAGCCTAACACAAAACCTAACCATAACCTTAACCCTAACGCAAACCTAACCCTAACCCTAACCGTAAAACTAACGCAAAACTAACCCTAACCCTAACAATAACGCTAACACTAAAACCTAACCCTAACCCTAACCCGAACTCTAAACCCTAACCCTAACACAAAACCTAACCCTAAACCCTAACCCTAACTCCAACCCTAACCCTAATATTAACCCTAACACTAATCTAAACCTAACCCTAACCCTAACCCTGACCCATAAACCATAACCCCAAGCAAAACCCTAACCCAACTCTAACGCTAACATAAACTTAACCCTAACCCAAACCCTAACCCTAACCCGAAACATAACCCTAACCATAACCCTAACCCTAACACTAACCTAAGCCTAACTTAAACCTAACCCTAACCCTAATCCTAACCCTAACCCTAATCCTAACGCAAACCTAACACTAAATTTAACCCTAACCCTAACCCTCACCCTAACGCAAACCTAACCCTAACCCTAACCCTAACGCAAACTAACCTTAACCCTAACACTAAACCTAACCCTAACCCTAACCCTAACCGTAACCCTAACCCTAACCCTAACCCTAGCCCTAACCCTAACCCTACCTCTAACCCTAACCCTAATCCTAACCCTAAACACTAACACTAACCCTAACCCTAAACCTAACCCTAACCCTAAAACTAAACCTAAAACCTAAACCTAACCCTAAACTTAAACCCTAAACCCTAACCCTAACTTAACAATAACCCTAACGCTTACCCTAACCTAACCCTAGCCCTACCCTAACCTTAACCTAACACTAACGCAAACCATAAACCTAACCCTAACCTTAACCATAACCCTAACCTAAACCTAACCCAAACCCTAACCCTATCACTAACCCTAACCTTAAATCTAAACCCTAACCCTACCCTAACCCTAACCCTAACGCAAACTTAACCTAACCCTAACCATAACCCTAACCATAACCCTAACACTAATCCTAAGCCTAACCCTAATCCTAACGCAAACCTAAACCTAAACCAAAACCTAACCCTAAGCGTAACACTAAGGCAAAACTGACCCTAACCCTAACACTAACCCTAACCCTCAACCCTAACCCTAACCGTAACACTAACCATAAACCATAAACCTAACCCTAACCCTAACACTAACCTTAACCCTAACCCTAAACTAAACCTAACCCAAACCCTAACCCTAACCCTAAACCTAACCTTAACCCTAAACGCTAACCCTAACCCTAACCCTAAACCTAACGCTAACCCTAAAGCCACTTAACCTTAACCCTAACCCTAACCCTAACCCTAACCCTAACCTAACCCTAACCCGTAACCTAACCTTAACCTTAAACCTAACCTAACCCAAACCCTAACCCTACCACTATAACTAACCCTAAACCTAACCCTAAACCCTAAACCTAACCTTAACCTAACACTATCCCTAACAATAACACTAATCTAAGCCTAACTCTAACCCTATCCCTAAACCATTCCCTAAACCTAACCCTAACATTTACCCTAAATTAACCCTAACCCTAACCCTACCTCTAACCCTAACCCTAATCCTAACCATAACCCTAACCCTAACCCTAAACCTAACCCTAAAGCAAACCTAACCCTAACCCTACCCTAACCCTAAATCTAACATTAAACTAACCCTAACCCTAACGCAACCTAACCCTAACCCTAACCATAACTATAACCCTAACCCTAACCCTAACCTAACCCTAACACAATCCCTAACCCTAGCCCTATTAAAAACCCTAACCCTAACCTAAACCTAACAAAAACCTTAACCCTAACACTAACCCTATCCCTTAACCTAACCTTAACCCTAAACCAAAACCCTAACCATAACCATATCCCTAATCCTAACGCTAACCTAAACCTAACCCTAACCCAAACCTAACCCTAACCCGAAACCTAACCTTAACCCTAATCTAACCTAACCCTAAACGTAACCCTAACCCTAACCCTCCCCCTATCCCTAAACCTAACCCTAACCCTAACCCTAACCCTAACCCTAACCCTAAAACTAACCCTCACTTTAAAACTAACCTTAACCCCAAACCTACCGCAAACCAAACCCTAAACCTAACCCTAACCCTAATCCTAACACTAACGGAAACATAACCCTAACCCTAACCCTAAATCTAACGCAAACCTAACCCTAACCCTAACCCTAACCCTAACACTAACGCAAACCTAATCCTACCCTAACCCTAACTCTAACCCTAACCCTAAACCTAACCCTAACACTAACCCTAACCTTAACGCAAACCTAACCCTAAACCTAACCCTAACCATAATACCCTAACGCTAACCCTAACCCTAACCCTAATCCTAACACTAAACACTAGCCCTAACCCTAACCCTAACCCTAACGCAAACCTAATCCTAACCCTAACCCTAAACCTAACCCTAACCTTAAAACTAACCTTAACCCTAACCCTAATGCAAACCTAACCCTAAACCTAACCCTAACCATAACACCAACGGAAACATAAGCCTAACACTAACCTGAAATCTAACGCAAACCTAAACCTAAATCCTAATCCTAACCCTAAAACTAACCCTAACCCTATCGCTAACCTAACCCTAACCCTAACCCTAAACCCAATCCCTAACCATAACCATAACCTTAACCCAAACGGAAACTTAACCCTAACCCTAACCCTAAACCTAACCCTAAACCTAACCCTAACCATAACCCTAACGCAAACCTAACCCTAACCCAAACGCTAACCTAACCCTAACCCTAACCCTAAACCCAATCCCTAACCATAACCCTAACCATAGCCCAAACGCAAACCTAACCCTAACCCTAACCCTTAACCTAACCCTAACCTGTAGCGGGCCAGCCGCCAGAGTCGAACGGTTCCTGACAAGGGGAGTGGGATTGAAAGAAGGCACTCACACTTTGATGATGGCGATCGTGGACTCCAGTGTTCCTGGAGACGCTGAGTTTATTCTGTCCCCAGAATTTATAGCTTCTGTGGACTTGCAGTTTAACAAGTACAAAAATGTATTACCTAGTTAACAGTGAAACTTTAACTTTAACACAGGAGACACAAAATTTACTGAAACTCCCAAATGTAATTATCTTATCAATAGCCGTGATAGGCATCACCCTTCTGTTCTGGGAACTGGCCACTCCCACCATATTCCTGAGCAGCATGCAAGCACTGTCCAGATGCAGGCAGAGACAAATGCTTCAAGGGGAGGAAATAGGTTAAGTATAAACCGAGCCATTCTGTTAAGGCTTTAAAGTTAACTACAACCATGGCTCCCCACACTAACCCTAACCCTAACCGTACGCAAACATAAACCTAACACTAACCCTAAGCCTAATCCTAACCCTAAACCTAATCCTAACCCTAAACCTAACCTTAACGCAAACCAAACCCTATCCCTAACCTAAACCATAAAACCCTAACACTAACCCAAACACGAAACCTAACCCTAATCCTAAACTCGAGCCCTAACCCTAAAACTAACCCTAACCACAACTCTAACGCAAACCTAACTCTTACCCTACTTTAACCCTAACCAAACCCTAACCCTAACGCAACCTAGCCATAACCCTAATCCTAACCATAATCCTAACCCTAAACCTAACCCTAACCTAACCATAAACCAATCCCTATCCCTAGCCCTAACCCTAACCCTAACCCTAACCTAATCCTAACCCAAACCCTAAACCTAACGCTAAATTTAACCCTAAACCTAATATAAACCCTAAACCCTAACCATAACCGTAACCCTAAGGCTAACCTAAACCTAACCCTAACCCAAATCCTAACCCTAACCTGAAACCTAACCCTAACCCTAACCCTAACCTAACCCTACCCCTAACCTTAACCCTAAACCTACCCCTAAACCTAACCCTAACCCTAACCCTACCCTAACCTAATCCTAACAGTATCCCTACTCTAAACCCTAAACCAAACCCTAACCTAACACTAACCCTAACCCTATTCCTAACCTAAGCCTAACTCTAACTCGAACCGTAACCCTAACCCTAATCATAAAACCCTAACGCTAACCCCACCCGAACCGTAACCCTAACCCTAAACCCTAGCCCTAACCGTAACTCTAACCCTAACCCTAACCATAACGCAAACCTAACCCTAACCCTTACCCTAACCATAACCATAACCCTACCCCTAACCCTAAACCCTAACCCTAACGAAACCTAACCCTAACCCTAACCCTATACCTAACCCTAACCCTAAACCTAACCTTACCTAACCGAATCCCTAACCCGAGCCCTAACTCTAACCCTAACACTAACCTAACCCTAACCTAAACCCTAACCCTAACACTAACCCTAACCCTAACTTAACCTTAACCCTAAAACCTAACCCTAACCCTAACCCTAACCCTAACGCTAACCTTACCTTAACCATAACCCTAACCCTAACCCGAAACCTAACCATAAATTTAACCCTAACCTAACCCTCACCCTAACCCTACCCCTAACTCTAAACCTAAAACTAACACTAACCTAACCCTAAACCCTAAAAGCTAAACAATAACCCGAACCTAACACTAACCCTAACCCTACCCCTAACTCTAACCCTAACCCAAACGAAAACCTAAACCTAACCCTAACCCTAACCTTAACCCTAACCCTAACACTAAACCTAACCCTAACCCTAATCGTAACGCAAACCTAACCGTAACTCTAAACCTAAAACTAACCCTAACCGTAACCCTAACGCAAACCTAAACCTAACCCTAACACTGATCCTAACCTTAAACACTAACCCTAACCCTACCCCTAACCCTAACACTAAACCTAAACCCTAACCGTAACCCTAAACCTAAACCTAAACCTTAACCCTAACCCTAACCCTAACCTTAACCCTAACCCTAATATAAATCTAACCCAAACCCTTAACCTACACCTAACCCTAACCTAACCCTAAACCTAAACCTAACCCACCCCCTAACCCTAACCCTAACCCTAACACTAACCCAAACCCTCACACTAATCTCTAACTCTAACCCTAAACCTATCCCTAATCCTAAAACTAACACTTACCTTAAACCCTAAAACTATCACTAACCGTAACACTAACCTAACCTTAACCCTAACCCTAACACTAACCTAACCCTAAACCTAAACCTAATCCTAACCCTAAACCCTAACCCTAACACTAACCCTAACCTCAACCTAACCCAAACCCTAACCCTAACCCTAAACCTAACACTAACCCTCACCCTAACCCTAAACCCTAATCCTAACGCAAACCTAACCCTAACACTAACCCTAACCCTTACACTAAACCTAACCCTAACCCTAACGCTAAAGCAAACCTAAACCTAACCTTAACCCTAAACATAACTCTAACCGAAACCCTAACGCAAACCTAACCCTAACCATTACCCTAACCATAACACTAACCCTAAACTAACCCTAAACCAATCCCTAATTCTAACCCTAACCCTAACCCTATCACTACCCTAACACTTAAACTAAACTTAACCATAAACCATAACCCTAAGCATAACCGAAACCCTATCCCTAACGCTAAACTAAACCTAACCCTAACCCAAACCCTAACCCTAACCCGAAACCTAACCCTAACCTTAACCCTAACACTAACACTAACCTAAGCCTAACTTAAACCTAACCATAACACTAACCCTAACGCAAACCTAACCATAATCCTAACCCTAACGCAACCTAACCTTAACACTAACACTAACCGTAACCCTAACCCTAACCCTACCCCTAATTGTAACCCTAACCCTAACCCTAAACCTAAACCTAAACCTTAACCCTAACTCTAAACCTACCCTAACCTAATCCTAACCATAACCCTACTCTAAACCCTAAACCGAACCCTAACCTAACACTAACGCTAACCCTATTCCTAACCTAAGCCTAACTCTAATCCTAACCCTAACCCTAACCCTAACCATAAAAACCTATTGCTAACCCTATCCCTAACCCTAAACCTAACCCTAAACACTAACACTAACCATCACCCTAAACCTAACCCTAACCCTAAAACTAAAACTAAAACCTAAACCTAACCCTAAACTTAAACCCTACACCCTAACCTTAACCTAACTATAACCCTAACCCTTACCGGAACCTAACCCTAGCCCTAACCCTAACCTTAACCTAACACTAACCCAAACCCTAACCCTAACACTAACCCTAACCTTAAACCTAAACCCTAACCCTAAACCTAAAACTAACCCTAACGCAAATCTAAACCTAACCCTAACCCTAATCCTAACGCAAACCTAAACCTAAACCTAAACCTAAATACAACTAAACCTAACCCTAACCCTAACACTAACCCTAACCCTAAACGCTAACCCTAAACCTAACCCTAACCCTAAACCTAAACCCTAACCCTAACCCTAACCCTAACCATAAACCCTAACCCTAACCTTAACTCTAACCCTAACCTAAACCTAACCCAAACCCTAAACCTAACCCTAATCCTAACCTTAACCCTAAACGCTAACCCTAACCCTAACCCTAAACCTAACCCTAACACTCACGCAAACCTAACCCTAACCCTAACCCTAACCCTAACCTAAACCCTACCCCTAAAGTTAACCCTAACCCTAACCCTAAAAATAACCCTAACCATAAAACCCTAACGCTAACCCTAACCCTAACCCTAACCCTAAACCCTAAACCTAACCCTAACCATAACCATAACCCTAACGCAAAACTAACCCTAACCCTAACCTTAACCATAAAAACCTAACGCTAACCCTAACCCTAATCCTAACCCTAATCCTAAACCCTAAACCTAACCTTAACCCTAACCCTAAAACAAACCTAACCCTAAACCTAACCCTACCCTAACATTAACCGTAACTCTAACCCTATCGCAAACCTAACCCTAACCCTAACCCTAACCCTATTCCTAACCATAAACCTAACCCTAACACTAACCCTAACCTTAACGCAAACCTAACCCTAAACCTAACCATAAAAACCTAACGCTAAACCTAACCGAACCCTAACCCTAACCGGAAAACCTAGCCCTAACACTAACCCTAACCATAACCCTAACACTAACGAAAACCTAATACTAACCCTAACACTTACCCTAACCGTAACCTAACGCAATTTAACTTAACCATAACCCTAACCCTAACCCTAACCCTAACTTAACCCTAGCCCTAATCCTATCCCTATCCCTATCCCTAACCTAACCCACACCCAAACCCTAACCCTAACACTAACCCTAACCCTAACCCTAAAATAAACCTTAACCCTAAACCTAAACCTAACTCGAAACCTAACATTAACCCTAAACCTAACCTAACCCTAACCCTAACCCTACCACTATAACTAACCCTAAACCTAAGCCTAAACCTAAACCCTAAACCTAACCCTAACCTAACACTAACCCTAACCCTAACACTAATCTAACCCTAACTATAACCCTATACCTAAACCTATCCCTACCTCTAACCCTAACACTTATCCTAACAATAACCCTAACCCTAACACTAACCCTAAACTAACCCTCACACAATACCTAAACCTAGCCTTATCCATAACCCTAACCCTAATCTAAACCTAACCCAAACCTTAACCCTAACACTAACCATAACCCTTAACCTAACCTTAACCCTAAAACATAACCCTAACCATAACCATATCCCTAACCCTAACGCTAACCTAAACCTAACCCTAACCCAAACCTAACCCTAACCCGAAACCTAACCCTAACCCTAACCCTAACCTAACCCTAAACCTAACCCTAACCCTCCCCCTAACCCTAAACCTAACCCTAACCCTATCCCTAAAATTAACCCTCACCTTAAAACTAACCTAACCCCAACCCTAACGCTAACATAACACTAAACCTAACCCTAACCCTAACCCTAACGGAAACATAACCATAACCCTAACCCTAAATCTAACGCACACCTAACACTAACCCTAACCCTAACCCTATCCCTAACGCAAACCTAACCCTAACCCTAACCCAAACACTAATCCTAACCCTAAACCTAACCCTAAAGCTAACCCTTACCTTAACGCAAACCTAACCCTAAACTTAAACCTAACCATAAAACCCTAACGCTAACCCTAACCCTAATCCTAATCCGAACCCTAAACCCTAGCCCTAACCCTAACCCTAACCCTAACCCTAACGCAAACCTAACCCTAACCCTAATACTAAACCTAACCCTAACCTTAAAACTAACCTTAACCCTAACCCTAACGCAAACCTAACCGTAAACCTAACCCAAACCCTAACACAAACGGAAACATAACCCTAAACCTAACCTGAAATCAAACGCAAACCTAAACCTAAATCCTAACCCTAACCCTAAAACTAACCCTAACCCTAACGCTAACCTAAACCTAACCCTAACCCTAAACCCAATCCCTAACCATAACCCTAACCATAACCCAAACGCAAACCTAACCCTAAACCTAACATTAACACTAACGCTAACCCTATGCTAACCCTAACGCAAACCTAATCCTAACCCTAACCCTAACACTAACCGTATGCAAACATAAACCTAACACTAACCCTAACCCTAATCCTAACCCTAAACCTAATCCTAACCCTAACCCTAACCTTAACGCAAACCTAACCCTATACCTTACCCTAACCATAAAACCCTAACGCTAATCCTAACCCGAAACATAATCCTAATCCTAAACCCTAGCCCTAAACCTAACCCTAATCCTAACTCTAACCCTAACGCAAACCTAACCCTTACCCTAATTTAAGCCTAACCCTAACCCTAACCAAACCCTAAACCAATCCCTATCCCTAGTCCTAACCCTAACCCTAACCCTAACATAAACATAACCCAAACCTTAACCCTAACTCTAAACTTAACCCTAAATCTAATATTAATCCTAAACCCTAACCCTAACCCTAACCCTAACCCTAACGCTAACCTAAACCTAACCCTAACCCAAATCCGAACCCTAACCCGAAACCTAACCCTAACCCTAACCCTAACCTAAACCTAACCCTAACCCTAACCCTAACCCTACCCCTAACGCTAACCCTAATCCTAACCCTAACACTAAACGCTAACCCTAACACTAACCCTAACCCTATCCCTAACGCAAACCTAACACTAACCCTAACCGTAACCCTAATCTAAACCTAACACTAACCCTAACCTTAAGGCAATCCGAACCCTAAACCTAACCGTAACCCTAACCTTAACCCTAACTTTAAACATAGGGCAAACCTAACGCTAACCCTGAACCTAACCTTACACGTAACGCAAACCTAACCCTAACCCTAACACTAACCTTAAACCTAAACTTAACCCAAACCTAACCCTAAACCTAACCCTAACCATAACCCTAACCCTAACCCTAAACCCTAAACCTAACCCGAAGCCTAACCCTAACCCTAACGCAAACATAACCCTAACCCTAACCCTAACTTTAACGCTACCCAGACAACCCTAACGCTAACCCTAACCCTAACCCTAACGCAAAACTAACCCTAATCCTAACCCTAACCCTAAACCTAAACCTATTCGTAAACCTAACCATAACGCAAACCTAACCCTAACCCTAACCCTAAACCTAACCACAAACCTTACCCTAACCCTAGCGCAAACCTAACCCTAACCCTAACCCTAACGCTAACGCAAACCTAACTCTAACCCTGACCCTAAACCTAAACCTAACCCTAAACCTAACCCTAACCCTAACCCTAATCTTAACGCAAACCAAACACTAACCCTAACCTTAACGCTAATCTTAATCCTATATCCTAACCCTAACCCTAACCCTAACTTAACACTAATGCAACCCTAAACTTCACACACCCTAACCCTAACCCTAACCCTAACCTAAACCTAACACTAACACTAACCCTAACCCTAACGCTAACCCTTACATTTACCCTACCCCTAACCCTAACCGTAAACCTACCCCTAACTCTAATCCTAACCCTAACTCTAAACACAAACCCTAACCCTAACCCTAAAACTAACCCTAACCCTAAACTTAAACCCTAACACTATCCCTAACCCTAAACCTAACCCTAACCTTATCCTTAAAACCTAACCCTAACCTAACACTTACCTTAACCCTACCCTAACCTAAACCTAACACTAAACCTAACCCTAACATTTACCCTAACACTACCCGTTATCCTAACCCTACCCCTAACCCTAACACTAACCCTAACACTAACCCTAAACCCTAACCCTAACCCTAAACCCTAACCCTAACACGAACACTAAACCTAACCTTAACCCTTACCCTAACCCTAACCTAAACCTAACCCAAACCCTAAACCTAAACTTACCCCTAACCATAACCCTAACCCGATCCTAATCCTAAACCAAACCGTAACCCTGACAATAATCCTAAACCTAACCCTAACCTAAACCTAATCCTAACCCTAAACGTAAACCTAAACCTTACCCTTACCCTAAACCTAACCCTAACCCTAACCCTAAACCATAAACCTAACCCTAACCCTAAACCTAACCCTAACCCTCACCCTAACCCTAAACCTAATCCTAACCCTAAACCTAACACTAATCCTAACTCTAACCCTAAACCCTAACCCTAAACTAACCCTAACCCTACCCCTCACTGTAACCCTAAACCTTACCCTAACCCTAACCCTAACACTAACCCTAACCCTAACCCTAAATCTAAACCCTAATCCTATCGCTAACCCTATCCCTAAACCTAACCCTAACCCTAACCCTAACCATAACCCTAACCTACCCCTAACTCTAACCCTAACCTTAACCCTAACCGTAACCCTAACCATTACCCTGACGCTGACCCTGACCATGACGCTAACTCTAACCCTAACACTATACCTAAGCCGAAGCCTAACCCTAACCGTAACCCTAACTCTAACCATAACCCTATCCCTTACCCTAAAACCTAATACTAAACCAAACACTAACCCTAACACTAAACCTAACCTAAACCTAACCCTAAACCTAACCCTAACCCAACCCTAAACTAACCCTAACCGAAACCCTAACCCTAACCCTAACCCTAACCTTAACCCTAACCCTAAACCCTAACACTAACCCTAATACTATCCCTAACTTAACCGTAACCCTAACCCTAAAATTAAACCTAACACTAACATAAACTTAACCAAAACTCTAACCCTAAACCTAACCCTAATACTAACCCTAATACTAACCCTAACCTTAATGTAACCCTAACCCAAACCCTAACGCTAACCCTAGCCCTAGCCCTAACCTTAACCCTAAACCCTAACCTTAACTCTCACCCTAAACCTAGCCCTAAACACTAACCCTAGACCTAACCCTAACCCGAACATTGAACCTAACCTAAACCTAACCCTAATATTGACCCTAACCCTAACACTAAACCTAAAACGATCCCTAAACCTAACGCTAAACCCTAAACCTAAACCTAACCCTAACCCTAACCCTGACACTGACCCTGACATTGACACTGACCCTAACTCTAACCCTAACCTTAAGCCTAAGCCTAAGCCTAACCCTAACCATAACACTAACGCTAAACCCTAACGCTAACCCTAACCCTAAATCTAAACTTAACACTAACCCTAACCCTAACCCTAAACCCTAAGACTAAACATAACTCTAACCCTAACCCTAACCCTAACCCTAACGGTAACCAAACCCTAACCCTAACTCTAACCCTATACCCTAAACCTAAACCTAACACTGACCCTAACCCTAACCCTAACCCTAACGCTAACCTAACCCTAACACTAACCCTAACCCTAACCCTAACCCTAACCCTAACCTAACACTATCACTAACCCTAACACTAAACCCTAACCATAACCATAACCGTAACCATGACCCTGACCCTGATCGTGACGCTAACCCTAACCCTAAACCTTACCTTAACCCTAAGCCTAAGCCTGAACAAAACTCTAATCCTAACCCTAAACCTAACCCTAAACCGTAACCGTAAACCTAACCCTAACACTAACCCTAACCCTAACCCTAAAGTAACCCTAAAATAACCCTAACCCTAAACCTAACTCAAACCCTAACCTAACCCTAACCCAAAACTAACCCTAAACCTACACCTAACCCTAACCATAACCTAACCCTAACCGAAACCCTAACCCTAACACTAACCCTAACCCTAACCCTAACGTTAACCCTAAACCCTAACCGTAACTCTAACTCTAACACTAACCCTCACGCTAACCTAACCCTAACCATAACACTAACACTAACCCTAACCCTAACCCTAACCTAACCCGAACTCTAACACTAATCCTAACCCTAAAACTAACCCTAACCCTAATAAATATCCTAACCCTAACACTAACCTTAACACTTCCCCTAACGCTAACCCTAACCCTAACCCTAAACCCTAACCATAATCCTAACCCTAACCATAAAACTAACCCTACCACTATTTCTAACCCTAAACCCTATACCTAACCCTAACCATAACGCTAACCCTAACACTAAACCCTAAACCCTAACCATAACCTAACACTAACCCTAACCCTAACCTAACCCTAACTCTAACCTTAAACCTAAACCTAACACTAAACCTAACCCTAAACCTAACATTTATCCTATCCCTATACTTAACCATATCCCTAACACTAACCATAACACTAACACTAACCCTAACTCTAAACCCTGACACTAACACTAAAACTAACCCTAATCCTAAACCCTAACGCTAAGCCTAAACCTAACCCTAAACTTAACCCTAACACTAAACCCTAACAGTAACCCTAACCCTAACCCTGTCCCTGACCCTGACCCTGAGCCTGACCCTGATCCTAACTCTAACCCTAACCCTAACCCTAAGCCTAATCCTAAACTTAACCCTAACCCTAACCCTAATCGTAAACTTAACAGTAACCCTAACCATAAACCTAAACCTAAACCTAACCCTAACCCTAACCCTAAACCCTAATCATAAATCTAACCTTAACACTAACCCTAACCCTAACCCTAAATCCACAACCTTAACCCTAAACTAACACTAACCCTAACCCTAACCCTAACCTAACCCTAACTGTAACCTTAAGCCTAACTCTAAACCTAAACATATCAATAAACCTAACATTTACCCTAACCCTAACCCTAACCATAACACTAACCGTAAACCCTAACCCTAACCCTAACCCTAAATCTAAAACAAACCCAAACCCTAACCCTAACCCTAAACCCTAAGCCTAAACCTAACCATAACCCTAACCCTAACCCTAACGGTAACCAAACCCTAACACTAACCCTAACACTATACCCTAAATCTAAACCTAACACTGAACCTAACCCTCACCCTAACCCTAACGCTAAACTAATCCTAACCCTAACCCTAACCCTAACCTTAACTCTAAACCTAACACTAAGCCCTAACCCTAACCATAACCGTAACACTGACCCTGACCCTGACCGTGACCCTAACCCTAACCCTAATCCTTACCTTAACCCTAAGCCTAAGACTGACTATAAACCTAACCCTAACCCTAACCCTAATCCTAAACCCTATCCCTGAAACTAATCCTAACACTAACCCTAACCCTAACCCTAGAGTAACACTAAAATAACCGTAAACCTAAACCTAACCCTAACCCAAACCCTAAGCCTAACCCTTGCCTAACACTAACCCTAACCGTAACCCTAACTTAAGCCTAAAACTAACCTAAACCTAAACCTAACCCTAATATTTACCCTAATCTAACCCTACCTTAACCCTACTTCTAACCCTAACCCTAATCCTAACGCTAACCCTAACACTAAACTAACTGTAACTCTAACCCTAAACCTAACCCTAACCCTAAAACTAACCCTAAAACCTGAACCTAACCATAAACTTAAACACTAAACCCTAACCCTAACCTAACAATAAGTCTAACACTTACCCTACCCTAACCGTAATCCTAACCCTAACCCTAAACTAACATTAACTCAAACCCTAACCCTAACCCTAACCTTAAACCTAAACATAATCTAAACCTAAACCAAACCCTAACCTTAACCTTAAACTTAAACCTAAACCCTAACCCTAACTCTAACACTAACCCTAACCCTAACACTAAACCCTAATCCTAACCCTAAACACTAAACCTAACCCTAACCCTAACCCTACCCTTAACCCTAACCCTAACCTAAAGCTAACCCAAACCACAACACTAACCCTAACCCTAACCTTAACCCTAAACGCTAACCCTAACCTAACCCTACCAAACACAAACCCTAAATCCTAACCCTAATCCTAACCCTAAACCCTAATCCAAAACTTAACCCTAACCCTAAACTTAACACTATCCCTAACCTAAACCTAACCCAAACCCTAACCCTAACCCTAACACTAACCTTAACCCTAAACGCTAACCATAAACCTTATCCTAACCCTAACGCTAACATTAACCCTAACGCAAACGTAACCCTAACCTTAACCCTAACCAAAACCCTACCAATAAACCCAACCCTAACCCTAAACGTAAGGCAAAACTAAACCTAATCTTAATCCTAAACCTAACCCTAACCGAAACCCTAGTGCAAATCTAATCCTAACCTAATCCTAACCCTAAACCTAAACCATAAACCTAACCCTAAATCTAATATTAAACCCTAACCCTAACACTAACCCTAACCTTAACCATAACCCTAACCGTAAAACCCTAACGCTAACCCTAACTTTAACCATAACCCTAACCCTAAACCCTAAACCTAACCCTAACCCTAACGCAAACCTAACCTTAACCCTAACCCTAACGCTAACCATAAAAACCTAACGCTAACCCTATCACTAACCCTAACCCTAACCCTAAAACCTAACCCAAACCATAACCCTAACCGTAACCCTAACGAAAACCGAACCCTAAACCTAAACCTAACACTAACCCTAAGCCTAAAGCAAACCTTAACCCTAACACTAAGCCTACCCTAACCTTAACCCTAAGCGTAACCCTAGCGCAAACCTAACCCTAACCCTAACCCTAACACTAAACCTAACCATAACACTAACCCTAACCTAAACGCATACCTATCCCTAACCCTAACCATAAAACGCTAACGCTAACCCTAACCCGAAACCTAAACCTACCCATAAAACTTAGCCTTAACCCAAACCCTAACCCTAACCCTAACACTAACGCAAACCTAACACTAAACCAACCCCTAACCCTAAACCTCACCCGAAACCAAACCCTAACCCTAACCCTAACATAACCCTAACTCTAAACCTAACCCTAAATCCTAACCCTAAACTTAACCCAAAAACTAACCAAACCCTAACCCTAACCCTAACCCTAATCCTAAACCCTAAACATAACCCTAACCTAACACTAACCCTAACCCTAACCCTATCCCTAAACGTAACCCTCACATTTACCCTAACCTAACCCTAACCCTAACCCTACCTTAACACTAACACAGATCTTAAACCTAACCCTAAACGTAACCCTAAACCTATCCCTAACCCTAACGCAAACCTAACCCTCACCCTACCCTAACACTAACCCTAACCCTAACACTAACCCTAACCCTAACGCTACCTAACTTAACCCTAACCTTAACTATAACCCTAACCCTATCCCTAACCTAACCCTAAACCAATCCCTAACCATAGCCCTAACGCTAACCCTAACCCTAACCTAAACCTAACCGAAACCCTAACCTAACGCTAACCCTAACGCTAAACATAAATTTAACGCTAAACCCTAACCCTAACCCTAACCCTAACCCTAACGCTAACCTAAAACTAACCATAACCCTAAACCTAACCCTAACCCGAAACCTAACCCTAACCCTAACCTAACCTAAACCTAACCCTAACCCTAACCCTAAACCTACCCCTCACCCTAACCCTAAACCTAACCATAAACCTAAACCCTAACTCTCACCCTAACCCTACCCTAACCTAACCCTAACCCTAACCCTAACTCTAACCCTAAACCTAACCCTAAACCCTAACCCTAACCCTAACCCTAACCTAATCCTAACCCGAATCCTAACACTAAACCAATCCCTAAACCCTAACCATAACCCTAACCGTACCTCTAATATTAATACCTAACCCTAATCCTAACCCTAACCCTAAACTAAACCTAACCCTAAAATTAACCCTAAGTCTAAACCTAACCATAAATTTTACCCTAACAATAACCCTTACCCTAACCCTACTCGTAACACTAAACCCAACCCTAACCCAAAAACTAAACCTTAAACCTAAAACTAACACTAAACCTAACCGTAACCCTAACCATAAAACCCTAACGCTAACCCTACCCCTAACACTAACACTAACCCTAAACCCTAACCCTAACACTAACCCTACCTAACGCATTCCTAACAATAAACCTAACCCAACCCTAACCCTAAACCTAACCCTAATCCTAACCCTAACGCAAATCTAACCCTAACCCTAACCCTACCCTAAACTTAACCCTAACTCTAACCCGAGCGCAAACCTAACTCTAACCCTAACCCTACCCATAAAACTAACGCAAACCTAACCCTAACACTATCCCTAACCATAATCCTAACTCTAAACCTAACACTAACACTAACCCTAACCTTGACGCAAACCTAACCCTGACCCTAACCATAAAAACCTTACGCTAACCCTAAACCGAAACCTAAACCGAAACAAAAACCTAGCCCTACCCCTAACCCTAAGACTAACGCAAACGCAACAGTATCCCTAACCCTAACCCTAACCTAAACCTAACCCTAACCCTAACCATAAACTTAACACTAACCCTAACCCTAACTTAACCCTAACCCAATCCCTAACCCTAGCCCTAACCCTAACCCTAACCTAAACCTAACCCAAACCCTAGCCCTAACCCTACCCTAACCTGATCCTAACACTAACTCTAACACTAACCCTAAACCTAATCCTAACGCTAACCCTAACGCAAACCTAACGCTAACCCTAACCATTACCATAAAATCCTACCCCTAATCCTAAACCTATCCCTAAACCTAACGATAAAACCCTAACGCTAACCCTAAAACGAACCCTATCCCTAACCCTAAACCCTAGCCCTAACACTAACCCTACCATAACCCTACCTAAGCCTTATTCTAACCCTAAACCTAACACTAAACTTAACCCTAACATTTACCCTTACCTAAACCTAACACTAACCCTAAACCCTAAACCTTACCCTAAATGTAATCATAACCCTGACACTAACACTAAAACCTAAACCTAACGCTAACCTTAAATTATAAACCCTAACCCCCCTAACAATAACCATAACCCTTACCCTAACCTAACCCTAACCTTAACCCTAACCCTAACCCTACCCTAAACTAACACTAACCCAAACCCTAACCCTAACCCTAACCTTAACCCTAACCCTAACCTAAACCAAACCCTAACCCTAACCCTAAACTTAAACCTAAACCCTAAACCTAACCCTAACCCTAACCCTAACGCAAATCTAAAACTAACCCTAACCCTAACATTTACTCTAACACTAACCTTTACCCTAACCCTACCCCTACCCTAACCTTAATGCTAACCTAACCCTAACCGTAACCCTAAAGCTAACCTAACACTAACCCTAACCCTAAACCTAAACATAGCCTTAACCCTAACCCTAACCCTAACGCAAACCTAACAATAACCCTAACCATAAACCTAACCATAAAACCCTAACGCTAACCGTATCCCTAACCCTAACCCTAAACCCTAACCCTAACCCTAAACCTAACCCTAACCCTAACCCTAACGCAAACCTAACCCTAACCCTAACCGTAACCCTATCCCTAACCCTAGCGCAAACCTAATCCTAAACTTAACCCTAAACCTAATCCTAACCCTAAACCTAACCCTAACCCTAACCCTAACATTAACGCAAACCAAACACTAAGCCTAACTTTAACCATAACACCATAACGCTAACCTTTTCCCGAACCTTAACCCTAACCCTAAACCCTAGCCCTAACCCTAACCCTAACCCTAACCCTAACTCAAACCTAACCCTAACCCTTACTCAAAACCTAACAATAAACCTACCCCTAACCATAAACCCTAAAACTAACGCATCCTAACCCTAACCCTAACCATAACCCTAACCCTAAAACTATCCCTAACCTAACCCTAACCCAATCCCAACCCTAGCCCTAATCCTAACCCTAACCCTAAGCTAACACTAACCTAAACCCTAACCCTAACACTAACCCTAACACTAAACCTAACCTTAACCCTAAAACCTAACCCTAACCGTAACACTAAACCTAATCTTAAACAATAACACTAACCCTAACCCTAAACCTAACACTAACCCTAAAAGTAACCCTAAAACCTAAACTTAACGCTAAACTTAAACACTAAACCCTAACCCTAACCTAACAAAAACCCTAACCCTTACCGTAACCTAACCTTAACCATAACCCTATCTCTAACACTAAACTAATACTAACCCAAAACCTAAACCTAACCCTAACCTTAACCCTAACCCTAACCTAAACCTAACCAAAACCCTAACCCAAACAGTAACCCTAACCTTAAACCTAACCCAAACCCTAACCCTAACCCTAACCCTAAACTTAAACCTAACCCTAACCCTAACCCTCACGCAAACCTAAACCAAAACCTAACCCTAACCCTAAACCTAACACTAACCCTAACACTAACCCTTACTCAATCGCAAACCTAAACCTAAACCTAACCATAATCCTATCCCTAAGCCTAACACAAAACCTAACCATAACCTTAACCCTAACGCAAACCTAACCCTAACCCTAACCGTAAAACTAACGCAAAACTAACCCTAACCCTAACAATAACGCTAACACTAAAACCTAACCCTAACCCTAACCCGAACTCTAAACCCTAACCCTAACACAAAACCTAACCCTAAACCCTAACCCTAACTCCAACCCTAACCCTAATATTAACCCTAACACTAATCTAAACCTAACCCTAACCCTAACCCTGACCCATAAACCATAACCCCAAGCAAAACCCTAACCCAACTCTAACGCTAACATAAACTTAACCCTAACCCAAACCCTAACCCTAACCCGAAACATAACCCTAACCATAACCCTAACCCTAACACTAACCTAAGCCTAACTTAAACCTAACCCTAACCCTAATCCTAACCCTAACCCTAATCCTAACGCAAACCTAACACTAAATTTAACCCTAACCCTAACCCTCACCCTAACGCAAACCTAACCCTAACCCTAACCCTAACGCAAACTAACCTTAACCCTAACACTAAACCTAACCCTAACCCTAACCCTAACCGTAACCCTAACCCTAACCCTAACCCTAGCCCTAACCCTAACCCTACCTCTAACCCTAACCCTAATCCTAACCCTAAACACTAACACTAACCCTAACCCTAAACCTAACCCTAACCCTAAAACTAAACCTAAAACCTAAACCTAACCCTAAACTTAAACCCTAAACCCTAACCCTAACTTAACAATAACCCTAACGCTTACCCTAACCTAACCCTAGCCCTACCCTAACCTTAACCTAACACTAACGCAAACCATAAACCTAACCCTAACCTTAACCATAACCCTAACCTAAACCTAACCCAAACCCTAACCCTATCACTAACCCTAACCTTAAATCTAAACCCTAACCCTACCCTAACCCTAACCCTAACGCAAACTTAACCTAACCCTAACCATAACCCTAACCATAACCCTAACACTAATCCTAAGCCTAACCCTAATCCTAACGCAAACCTAAACCTAAACCAAAACCTAACCCTAAGCGTAACACTAAGGCAAAACTGACCCTAACCCTAACACTAACCCTAACCCTCAACCCTAACCCTAACCGTAACACTAACCATAAACCATAAACCTAACCCTAACCCTAACACTAACCTTAACCCTAACCCTAAACTAAACCTAACCCAAACCCTAACCCTAACCCTAAACCTAACCTTAACCCTAAACGCTAACCCTAACCCTAACCCTAAACCTAACGCTAACCCTAAAGCCACTTAACCTTAACCCTAACCCTAACCCTAACCCTAACCCTAACCTAACCCTAACCCGTAACCTAACCTTAACCTTAAACCTAACCTAACCCAAACCCTAACCCTACCACTATAACTAACCCTAAACCTAACCCTAAACCCTAAACCTAACCTTAACCTAACACTATCCCTAACAATAACACTAATCTAAGCCTAACTCTAACCCTATCCCTAAACCATTCCCTAAACCTAACCCTAACATTTACCCTAAATTAACCCTAACCCTAACCCTACCTCTAACCCTAACCCTAATCCTAACCATAACCCTAACCCTAACCCTAAACCTAACCCTAAAGCAAACCTAACCCTAACCCTACCCTAACCCTAAATCTAACATTAAACTAACCCTAACCCTAACGCAACCTAACCCTAACCCTAACCATAACTATAACCCTAACCCTAACCCTAACCTAACCCTAACACAATCCCTAACCCTAGCCCTATTAAAAACCCTAACCCTAACCTAAACCTAACAAAAACCTTAACCCTAACACTAACCCTATCCCTTAACCTAACCTTAACCCTAAACCAAAACCCTAACCATAACCATATCCCTAATCCTAACGCTAACCTAAACCTAACCCTAACCCAAACCTAACCCTAACCCGAAACCTAACCTTAACCCTAATCTAACCTAACCCTAAACGTAACCCTAACCCTAACCCTCCCCCTATCCCTAAACCTAACCCTAACCCTAACCCTAACCCTAACCCTAACCCTAAAACTAACCCTCACTTTAAAACTAACCTTAACCCCAAACCTACCGCAAACCAAACCCTAAACCTAACCCTAACCCTAATCCTAACACTAACGGAAACATAACCCTAACCCTAACCCTAAATCTAACGCAAACCTAACCCTAACCCTAACCCTAACCCTAACACTAACGCAAACCTAATCCTACCCTAACCCTAACTCTAACCCTAACCCTAAACCTAACCCTAACACTAACCCTAACCTTAACGCAAACCTAACCCTAAACCTAACCCTAACCATAATACCCTAACGCTAACCCTAACCCTAACCCTAATCCTAACACTAAACACTAGCCCTAACCCTAACCCTAACCCTAACGCAAACCTAATCCTAACCCTAACCCTAAACCTAACCCTAACCTTAAAACTAACCTTAACCCTAACCCTAATGCAAACCTAACCCTAAACCTAACCCTAACCATAACACCAACGGAAACATAAGCCTAACACTAACCTGAAATCTAACGCAAACCTAAACCTAAATCCTAATCCTAACCCTAAAACTAACCCTAACCCTATCGCTAACCTAACCCTAACCCTAACCCTAAACCCAATCCCTAACCATAACCATAACCTTAACCCAAACGGAAACTTAACCCTAACCCTAACCCTAAACCTAACCCTAAACCTAACCCTAACCATAACCCTAACGCAAACCTAACCCTAACCCAAACGCTAACCTAACCCTAACCCTAACCCTAAACCCAATCCCTAACCATAACCCTAACCATAGCCCAAACGCAAACCTAACCCTAACCCTAACCCTTAACCTAACCCTAACCTGTAGCGGGCCAGCCGCCAGAGTCGAACGGTTCCTGACAAGGGGAGTGGGATTGAAAGAAGGCACTCACACTTTGATGATGGCGATCGTGGACTCCAGTGTTCCTGGAGACGCTGAGTTTATTCTGTCCCCAGAATTTATAGCTTCTGTGGACTTGCAGTTTAACAAGTACAAAAATGTATTACCTAGTTAACAGTGA